>NC_088400.1:35905398-35925398 GCF_034236695.1 Oncorhynchus nerka
GATGGTGTGTTAAGGGTGATGAGCTGTGTTGCTTTTACGCCAAACATAACGTTTTGCATTGTTGCCAAAAAGTTAAATTTTGGTTTCATCTGACCAGAGCACCTTCTTCCACATGTTTGGTGTGTCTCCCAGGTGGCTTGTGGAAAACTTTAAACAACACTTTTTATGGATATCTTTAAGAAATGGCTTTCTTCTTGCCACTCTTCCATAAAGGCCAGATTTGTGCAATATACGACTGATTGTTGTCCTATGGACAGAGTCTCCCACCTCAGCTGTAGATCTCTGCAGTTCATCCAGAGTGATCATGGGCCGCTTGGCTGCATCTCTGATCAGTCTTCTCCTTGTATGAGCTGAAAGTTTAGAGGGACGGCCAGGTCTTGGTAGATTTGCAGTGGTCTGATACTCCTTCCATTTCAATATTATCGCTTGCACAGTGCTCCTTGGGATGTTTAAAGCTTAGGAAATCTTTTTGTATCCAAATCCGGCTTTAAACTTCTTCACAACAGTATCTCGGACCTGCCTGGTGTGTTCCTTGTTCTTCATGATGCTCTCTGAGCTTTTAACGGACCTCTGACACTATCACAGTGCAGGTGCATTTATACGGAGACTTGATTACACACAGGTGGATTGTATTTATCATCATTAGTCATTTAGGTCAACATTGGATCATTCAGAGATCCTCACTGAACTTCTGGAGAGAGTTTGCTGCACTGAAAGTAAAGGGGCTGAATAATTTTGCACGCCCAATTTTTCAGTTTTTGATTTGTCGTTCCACTTCATGATTGTGTCCCACTTGTTGTTGATTCTTCACAAAAAAATACAGTTTTATATCTTTATGTTTGAAGCCTGAAATGTGGCAAAAGGTTGCAAAGTTCAAGGGGGCCGAATACTTTCGCAAGGCACTGTACAACGACCTAGAAAGATACAGAGATGCCAGTCGCTTTTAGCCACTCCCCTTTCCTTTTAACCAACCACATGAAAGATGAAGACCAAGGTCTCTTGAGCAACATGAGACGAACACCCCGGATAAATATGAATTGTTTATTACTGTATTACTATTCATTTATTAATGATTTGCTTTAAAGGGGAAAGCGTTGCCATGTGAACCATCTTCTATGTGCATTTTTTTACGGCACTAGAATGGAACACTGCGATTCCGGTCGACCAACTGGCTTGTGAAGGTCTTCAATACCACACCAGCTAACAAGACAGTGGCCCTTTCCTTTCACAGCTCTAAGTGGAAATCATACAACAATACTTTGCTTTGGCCTTGGTCCAAATTGCACTCTATTCTTTTTAATCTCCCTATAAGAAAAGAAAGGGGAACAGAGGGATTAGAATCTGCATGTCTTTTCCTCATTGGAGTGTGTGGATGTGAATGTAGGGAGGTGATGGGTACGCCTCTACTGGTCCAGGCTCACTGAAGTGGTAACCCTCTCTGCCCCTTTGGTTTTGGTATAGGCTTGACTACTGCTAGATAATGCTGAGAGAGGAGATGGTGGTAGTGGCAGAAATAGAGCACCAGGCCAATCGGTGGGGCTCGTTTGTTTTCAGGAAGTCAGGGATAATCCAGACAGTGCAGACTAAAACGTGGGGAATTGTGTCAGTGTTGCAGAGTCTGGGTGAGCACTGTTTTACTAGGCTCTGTGTTGAACGCAGAGAAGGATGTGGAGCTGGCTTCTTCACAACACCTGGAGCCACTGAGGGATTACAATTACACCACGTGTAATAGTGGTACCAAGGAGACTTTAAAGGACAACCCATTACACAGGGGGATAGGATCATTCACAGCCATACTTTAGAAACAGCAGCCACAATAGATGAAAAACACACACATTAGAGACTACAGTTGACTTTCCATTAGAAACACTAGAGAGCCAACTGTTCTCAAACTCCGGCTCACTGCTCTCTTGTTTGATTATGCACTCATTTGTTTAAAACGGTTTAAAACAGAGTTTAAAACAACTTTACAAAGTGCTTTTTCTTAAGAGGAAAGACCTTTCAGTGACTTTCCCCAAAAATAGCCCAGATTTTGAGGGTTTGGTGCTGTGGTGTGCCACCCCCGACTCTCTCATGTTGCGTTGCCCAGCCCTCCTAATCGCCATGACTGGCTGACCTTTGGATCGGCCCCCTCTGTGATTTACAGCCTTTCACTGGCTTGACCTCTGCCTCCTCTGTCTCCCTACAGACACCCTGTTCACGTGAGTACTGTTGAAGTGCTGATGAGTCGGACAAGCACTGTTTCCCTGATGTATTGCCTTGGCTCGCCTTGTCAAGCTCTCTCTAGGTGGCACAATGCAGCCAGTGGTTCATTAACCCTCTACCCTCTACCCCCACCTCCACTAAGCCAGCTTCCCCTCTGGCCTGGAGCTATAGGTAGGCCAGGTTAAAGCCCCTAATGAAGTGTGCCATGGTGGTGGAGTGTGAATGCCACCACATGTGGGGATGATTGCAGTGCAGGACTGGCAGGGGACCCGGGAAGGTTTTGGGGAACACAGTTGGGGACACCGGCAGTAGCATTCCCAGAGGCCTTTGTGTGGAGTCACTCAGTGGGGCCCGGAGCCCGGCTCAGCAAAGCCCCCAGCGACCAGGACGCAGATTTTTGGGGCCTAATGAAACATAAGCAGCTGGGGGTTAACCTCTCTTAATCTTTAATTAAAGAGCCCCCCGTTCATCACCTCAGCTCCACACTGACAATAAGACAGATCAGAGAGACGGTGTCGGACTGACTTCTAGATTGGTCTTGAAATGTTGCTGTTCAAGGACCACAAATCTCTTTCTGAACTTGGGGTGTCCATATTGGTAAGTGGATGAGAAGTACAATGTTGTTTTGGTTCTGGGGATTCTTCAAAACTCCCTCAGCTCACTCATAAGGCCAAATCTCTTACTCTACACCCCCCTCCTTTCAGAAAAACCCAGTAGCCAGAGTATTACAGCACTTCCTCTTTGGGGGGCAGTTAATCACCTCTGAGCAAACATGTGTGTGCTGGACCGTGAAGGCACCATCTCTCTCACACTTCATAATGAACCTTGTTTTACACCGGCTCTGCTGACCGACACGTCCTCCGACACAGCCCACACAGGCCACTGAAGTGATTGCTTTTCTGCGATTGCCTGCAACTGGGAGAAGAAAGCAGAGTTTCTAGAAGGAAGAACATGTGATACGACGATAGGAATAACAGGTTTGGACGCCTCATTTAGCTGGAAAAGCCCTTTCTCCTCACAGCTAGAGCGAGGCCCACCGCTCTTCTCTTTCCAAGGTTCTGACTCCTGAACTACAAAGGTCCAAACATATTTGTTGACTTGTTTGACTATGGCTAATGAAATCCCCAGCACCATCATAATAAGACTAGTCTGTAACCTCCTAACCAATGAGCTTTACTCTATTTTCTCACAGACAAACAAAAACAGCACAACAAAGAGCGAGGGTTCATACAGGAGTTTTTAGCCAGATGGGTCACATGCTGTCCATTGAGAGTCCACCCCATCAAGCCCAATCACTGGCCTCTATAACACAGACAGACTGCTTAAATACCTGACATCAGAAAGAAAGCAAAAACAAAGAAAGGAAGAGCGGGAACAACAGATGAAATGAATAAAGCAGCCTCTGTGACTGATGTGTACGCACGGTGTCGGAGAGTCACTGACAATTAAAGAAATGTGTCTCTGCTCACAAAAGGGGTCTGGAAAATACTGAATGTTGCCTCGAGCCCCAAATTCCCGAGCCTTTCTCTCAAGATTGAAGGAGGCTTGCTGGGCACATTTTTTTTTTTATGCCGTTCCCGCTTGGACCCCCTTTAGAGTCTTTGTCTGTGCTCTGAGTCCATGAGAAAAGTCAATCACAGACACTTGGCTGTGCACGGCTCCTCATGCGTCAACTAGTGCTTTTGGATTCCTCCCAGCTTCTCCTCTTGACATCACTACTCATAATTACACAAGGGGATCACCATTTAAAAAAAAAAAAAATGGAAGGATGTGCTTTTCCTATTGCAGACACTGAGTAAGATGTTGCTCACATGTGGGCCAGCCAATATGGTGACATCAAAAGAGGAGAAGAAAGCTAAATACAGTCTGGCGATTAAAATCCACATTTATGCAGCCCAATTTTCCTTGCGAGAGAAAATTCAGCGGCATTGGTTAGCTGGTTCCATTTGATCTGTCCTGAGAGAACTAAGAGATGCCTGAACCTTGGGGGCCTGTGATCCAAGCCTAGTGCTTTGGTAAAAACAGTCAATTATATTGTAAATTGCAGGGAGAGGAGCATTGAAATGTTTGAACAGCGAAGGATTTTTACAAATGAAAATAGTCAGTCAAACACAAAATTGTGCAAATAAACCAGGTTGCGAGCGGCGATGGGAAAAGTCTATCAACTAAGCCAATTACAACAAGCTAATCATACTGGCTGTGCTATAATGACATGACCTCAAACTACAGCTCACATACACAACAATACTGGCATAGGCACTCTCTATGAGAACCCAAATGTGTATTTATTTTGTATTTTATTTAACCTATTTAACTAGGCAAGTCAGTTAAGAAAAAAATCTTATTTTACGGCCTAATCAAGTATACACCAATGCCTCCCTACTTTCTCCATGTCCATCTCTCTCTCTCTTCCCCACAGGAAGGCAGAACCAGAACAGTGGAGAGACTGTTTTCTTTATTTCCCTATTCCACTAAAATAATCCCCACAGCGGCCATTTTTTCCCCTATCGCCCCAGAGAACTTCCCAGTTGCAGAATCTCCGAGGAAGAATTTCACAGTCTTTACACGTGAACAGTAGCAGCAAAGTTTGCCTATATTTCAATGGAACGCGTCTTTAAGTTGAAGCAGAAAAATAAATGAATCATTTCCCCAAAGTCCCCTTTTATTTAAGTGTGTTATAAATCAATGTTAAGCAGTGTTATAGCTCAGGTGTCAGTTCCAGTGCTGTTCAATCCATGTGTGTAATCTCATTTTTACTCTGCCCCTGCAGACATCAACCCTGTAAATCACACACAGGTAGTCCAACTTTGTTTCCACATTGGCTGTAAACTAGACTGCAGGGCCTCAACATGTGCTGCTGTTTGATCTCTCATAGCCTGGACTCTCAATCGGCTAGGAGCCATTCCTACACTGATATCATCCCTGTATAATCACAGAAAACAACTTTATGTTTGTTTCCTTGTGTATACTATACACAAGAAGGGACGATCAGCCAATGAGTATACAGCATAGCTGTTTGCGGTTTATTGACGTGTAGAGATGCTGTACGTGACTGGTCTCCTGTTGCTCACATGAAGACGCTACCTTTATCAGTCCGCTATAGAAATAGATACATACTGAGATTTGCTCTAGTTTGACACCATGCAGCAAGCCTATGGCCATGTGTTCATGTTTACCTGATACCACCTTGAAGCCACTGTTTTTCTTGTTGCTTGGCTCACTTTCTTGGTTGTATTTCTTAATGCATGAGATTGTTTTCCTTGAGTTAAACATGTGTGTGTGTGTGTGGGGGGGGGGGGGGGGGGGAGTCAATCACAGTTAATTCTCCGCTTGAAATACCGTAAAGACAAGTAATCATGTCTTAATCTGAGAAGTGTTTGCTTCTACTGGAATCCATTTCATGTTACTTTGCGTGAGAAAAGATGACCGGCTCTGGCTTTGATCCGGCGCGCTCTCCAGGAAGAACTAGATTAAAAGGTTCACGAAATCTAAATAAATCTCAAATTGGTTTTTAGTGGGAATGCTTAAATCGTAAATTAACTTTATGCAAAGCGTGCAGGATAGGATGCCACGTGGTGGTAATTCCAACAGCTATCTCATATCCATAACCTGTGTATCGGATGCCCTCATTTCAAAAGCATTTCAAACAAACACACACACGCACACGCACACGCACACGCACACACACACACACACACACACACACACACACACACACACACACAGGCTGGAAGCACGCATACACACATACAGGTACACACACACATACACACACACACGCTTCACTCTATGAAATAATAAGCATGCCTTTGGTCACTTCCCATGGAGGTCAAAGGAAGGCTGACAGACCCTTTTAATGCAGTCACAGGTCCGAGGGCTCACCATTTGAAGTATGCAGAGAGAGTGGAATTTGATTGGATTAGACTAGGTTCAGATAGTTGTGAGAAGAGCTAGCTGGCTAGCTGGTTGCAGGGGTTGAAATAGCTTTTTTTCTGTGGCATTTTCCCCCAAATGAGAATAATAATTTAAAAAAGGATTGGCACAGAAGATAGGCTGGAACGTGATCTTAGCCCAAGACCAGATCAGAGACTCCCATTAAGGTTTGGGGTGATAAACCACATCTGTTTCAAATGGGGGTAAGACCAGAGGAGGACTCTCTCTCTCTTCTCTCTTCTCTCCTCTCTCTCTCTTCTCTCTCACTCTCGTTGTATACCCCCCCTCTCAATTCAATTCAATTCAAAGGGCTTTATTGGCATTGGAAACATATGTTCACATTGCCAAAGCAAGTGAAATAGATAATAAACAAAAGTGAAATAAACAAAAAATGAACAGTAAACATTACACTCACAAAAGTTCCAAAGGAATAGAGAAATTTCAAGTGTCATATTATGTCTATATACAGTGTTGTAACGATGTGTAAATAGTTCAAGTACAAAAGGGAAAATAAATAAACATAAATATGGGTTGTATTTACAATGGTGTTTGTTCTTCACTGGTTTCCCTTTTCTTGTGGCAACGGGTCACAAATATTGTTGCTGTAATGATACAACGTGGTATTTCAGCCAATAGATATGGGAGTTTCTCAAAATTGGATTTGTTTTCTGATTCTCTGTGGGTCTGTGTAATCTGAGGGAGGAGGTTAGGAAGTGCATTTCAGTTTCCACCTCATTTTGTGGGCCGTGTGCACATAGCCTGTCTTCTCTTGAGAGCCAGGTCTGCCTACGGCGGCCTTTCTCAACAGCAAGGATATGCTCAGTGAGTCTGTACATTGTCAAAGCTTTCCTTAATTTTGGGTCAGTCACAGTGGTCAGGTATTCTGTCACTGTGCACTCCCTGTTCCCTGTCTAGTTTGCTCAGTTGTGTCAAGTAATAATCATTTTGTTTTCTCATAATTTTTTCATAATAATGTTGCTGTCCTGGTGCTCTGTGTGGTCTGCTTGTGTTTGTGAACAGAGCCCCAGTACCAGCTTGCTTTGGGGGCTCTTATCCAGGTTAATCTCTCTGTAGGTGATGGCATTGTTATTTATTATTATTATTTATATAACTTTATTTAACTAGGCAAGTCAGTTAAGAACAAATTCTTACTTACAAAGACGGCCTACCAAAAGGCAAAAGGCCTCCTTGCGGAGATGGGGGCTGGGATTAAAAATACAAATAAATCAAATAAAAATATAGGACAAAACACACATCACGACAAGAGAGACAACACAATACTACATAAAGAGAGACCTAAGACGAAAACTTAGCATGGCAAACAAAACATGACAACACAGCATGTTAGCAACACAACATGACAACAACACGGGAGCAACACAACATGACAGCAGCACAACATGGTAGCAGCACAAAACAGGGTACAAACATTGTTGGGCACAGACAACAGCACAAAGGGAAAGAAGGTAGAGACAATAATACATCACACAAAGCAGTCACAACTGTCAATAAGAAGGTTGTGGAAGGTTTGGGAATCGCTTCCTTTTAGTTGGTTACAAATTTAATTTAAATTTCTTTTCTAGTTTTGGATAATTAATGAGTATAGGCCTAATTATGCTCTGCATGCATTATTTGGTGTTTTATGTTGTACACTGAGGATATTTTTTGCAGAATTCTGCATGCAGTCTCCATTTGGTGTTTGTCCCATTTTGTGAATTTTTGGTTGGGGAGCGGACCCCAGACCTCACAACCATAAAGGGCCATGGGTTCTATGACTGATTCAAGTATTTTTTGCCAGATCCTAATTGGTATGTCACATTTTATGTTCCTTTTGATGGCGTAGAAGGCCCTTCTTGCCCCACAGATCGTTCATAGCTTTGTGGAAGTTACCTGTTGCACTGATGTTAAGGCCGAGGTATGTATCACTTTTTGTGTGATCTAGGGCAATGGGGTCTAGATGGAATTTGTATTTGTGGTCCTGGCGACTGGACCTTTTTTGGAATACCATTATTTTTGACTTACTGAGATTTAATGTCAGGGCCCAAGTCTGACAGAATATGTGCAGAAGATCTAGATGTTGCTGTAGGCCCTCCTTGGTTGGGGACAGAAGCACCAGATCATCAGCAAACAAGAGACATTTGACTTCAGATTCTAGTAGGGTGCTGCAGAACGTTCTAGTGCCCGCGCCAATTCGTTGATATACTGTATATGTTGAAGAAGGTGAGGCTCAAGCTCCATCCCTGTCTTATCCCACGGCCCTTTGGAATGATTTTTTGCCTATTTTAACCGTACACTTGTTGTTTGTGCACATGGATTATATAATGTTGTATGTTTTTCCCCCAACACCACTTTCCATCAATTTGTATAGCAGACCCTCATGCCAAATTAAGTCTAACGCTTTTTTGAAATCAACAAAGCATGAGAAGACTACCTTTTTTCGGTTTGTTTGTCAATTAGGGTGTGCAGGGTGAATACGTGGTCGGTCATACGGTAATTTGGTAAAAAGCCAATTTGACATTTGCTCAGTACATTGTTATCACTGAGGAAATGTACAAGTCTGTTGTTAATGATAACGCAGAGGATTGTCCTAAGGTTGCTGTCGACGCATATCCCACAGTAGTTATTGGGGTCAAACTTGTCTCCACTTTTGTGGATTGGGGTAATCAGTCCTTGGTTCCAAATATTGGGGAAGTTACCGGAGCTGAGGATGATGTTATAGAGTTTAATTATAGACAATTGGAATTTGACATTATCCCAAGATGGCATAGCAGTCAGACGTCCTTTGTCCTCGTCTCGTCGTGTTCCTTATATATATAAAAATATATATTTACACCTTTCTTCGCATATCTTTTATATATTTTATTTTCCAAAAACTCAACTTCAAAACACCTCACCAATTTAAAAAAAGTATTATTTACCTCAAATCTGAAATCCACAATAGAAACTAACCAGAAGCTAACCAGAAGCTAGCCAGAAGCTAGCCAGAAGCTAACCAGAAGCTAGCAGAAGCTAGCCAGAAGCTAGCCAGTTTACTGGCTAACGTCAGTATTCAGCTAACCACGGTTTGTGGTCATCAGCTGTCCTTTAGCTCGAAAATCTATCGCCAGTTTTGTACAACGCGACTCAGACCAGAACATACCGGACCTATTTTTCTCTCTATATCCCCGGATTTCAACCGCAACCTCTGAACATTTACACCTGGATCTCGCAGCTAGCTAGCTGCTTATCCTTGTGACTATTGGCTTATGTCGATCCCAGAGCAAACATAAATTATTCTGGAGCTAGCCAGCTGAAGAGTTCCATCAGTCACTCTTGGGCTATAATCACCTATCAGGCCTTCACAACTGGACTACCGACATTATCTGCCCGAGGGAGTTATCCAACTGGCCCCTCCATCGCGACGTTACCTGAACGCCCATCTGCGACCCGCTAATCGTTAGCTGTCTTATCGGCTGCTATCTGAATAGATCTATCGGGCAATTTTTCTTGGGTCACTATAACTATATCTATTTTGCCAATTGGATTGATCCCCTCTACCACACGGAACCCCACTAATCTACTGACGGAAACGCACGAGGTGGCTAAAAACAGACCTCCATCCTATGCTAGCTTGCTACCGATGGCCCGGGTAGCTGTCTGGATCGCCGTGACCCCTACCAACCTCACTACTCACTCGACCGCTATGATCACTCGACTAAGCATGCCTCTCCTTAATGTCAATATGCCTTGTCCATTGCTGTTCTGGTTAGTGTTTATTGGCTTATTTCACTGTAGAGGCTCTAGCCCTGCTCATTATACCTTATCCAACCTTTCAGTTCCACCACCCACACATGCAATGACATCACCTGGTTTCAATTATGTTTCTAGAGACAATATCTCTCTCATCATCACTCAATACCTAGGTTTACCTCCACTGTATTCACATCCTACCATACCTTTGTCTGTACATTATACCTTGAAGCTATTTATCGTCCCCAGAAACCTCCTTTTACTCTCTATTCCAGACGTTCTAGACGACCAATTCTCATAGCTTTTAGCTGTACCCTTATCCTACTCATCCTCTGTTCCTCTGGTGATATAGAGGTGAATCCAGGCCCTGCAGTGCCTAGCTCCACTCCTATTCCCCAGGCGCTCTCTTTTGATGACTTCTGTAATGGTAATAGCCTTGATTTCATGCATGTTAACATTAGAAGCCTCCTCCCTAAGTTTGTTTTATTCACTGCTTCAGCACACTCTGCCAACCCGGATGTTCTAGCCGTGTCTGAATCCTGGCTTAGGAAGACCACCAAAAATTCTGACATTTTCATCCCTAACTACAACATTTTCAGACAAGATAGAATGGCCAAAGGGGGCGGTGTTGCAATCTACTGCAAAGATAGCGTGCAGAGTTCTGTCCTCCTATCCAGGTCTGTACCCAAACAATTTGAACTTCTACTTTTAAAAATCCGCCTCTCTAAAAACAAGTCTCTCACTGCTATAGACCACCCTCTGCCCCCAGCTGTGCTCTGGACACCATATGTGAACTATTTGCCCCCCATCTATCTTCAGAGCTCGTGCTGCTAGGCGACCTAAACTGGAACATGCTTAACACCCCAGCCATCCTACAATCTAAGCTTGATGCCCTCAATCTCACACAAATGATCAATGAACCTACCAGGTACCACCCCAAAGCCGTAAACACGGGCACCCTCATAGATATCATCCTAACCAACTTGCCCTCTAAATACACCTCTGCTGTTTTCAACCAAGATCTCAGCGATCACTGCCTCATTACCTGCATCCGTAAGGGGTCAGCTGTCAAACGACCTCCACTCATCACTGTCAAACGCTCCCTGAAACACTTCAGCGAGCAGGCCTTTCTAATCAACCTGGCCGGGGTATCCTGGAAGGGTATTGATCTCATCCCGTCAGTAGAGGATGCCTGGTTATTTAAAAAAATGCCTTCCTCACCATCTTAAATAAGCATGCCCCATTCAAGAAATTTAGAACCAGGAACAGATATAGCCCTTGGTTCTCTCCAGACCTGACTGCCCTTAACCAACACAAAAAACATTCTGTGGCGTTCTACATTAGCATCGAACAGTGATATGCAACTTTTCAGGGAAGCTAGCAACCAATATACACAGGCAGTTAGAAAAGCCAAGGCTAGCTTTTTCAAGCAGAAATTTGCTTCCTGCAACACAAACTTTAAAAGGTTCTGGGACACTGTAAAGTTCATGGAGAATAAGAACACCTCCTCCCAGCTGCCCACTGCACTGAAGATAGGAAACACTGTCACCACCGATAAATTCACTGTAATTGAGAATTTCAATAAGCATTTTTCTATGGCTGGCCATGCTTTCCACCTGTCTACCCCTACCCCGGTCAACAGCAGTGCGCCCCCCACAGCAACTCGCCCAAGCCTTCCTCATGTCTCCTTCTCCCAAATCCAGTCAACTGATGTTCTGAAAGAGCTGCAAAATTTGAACCCTACAAATCAGCAACGCTAGACAATCTGGACCCTCTCTTTCTAAAATTATCTGCCGAAATTGTTGCCACCCCTATTACTAGCCTGTTCAACCTCTCTTTTGTGTCGTCTGAGATTCCCAAAGATTGGACAGCAGCTGCGGTCATCCCCCTCTTCAAAGGGGGATACACATTTGACCCAAACTGCTACAGACCTATATCTATCCTACCCTGCCTTTCTAAGGTCTTCGAAAGCCAAGTCAACAACAGATTACCGACCATTTCGAATCCCACCATACCTTCTCCGCTATGCAATCTGGTTTCAGAGCTGGTCATGGGTGCACCTCAGCCACGCTCAAAGTTCTAAACGATATCTTGACCGCCATCAATAAGAAACAATACTGTGCAGCCGTATTCATAGACCTGGCCAAGGCTTTCGACTCTGTCAATCACCAAATCCTCATCGGCAGACTCGACAGCCTTGGTTTCTCAAATGATTGCCTCGCCTGGTTCACCAACTACTTCTCTGATAGAGTTCAGTGTGTCAAATCTGAGGGTTTGATGTCTGGGCCTCTGGAAGTCTCTATGGGGGTGCCACAGGGTTCAATTCTTGGACCGACTCTCTTCTCTGTATACATCAATGATGTCGCTCTTGCTGCTGGTGAGTCTCTGATCCACCTCTACGCAGACGACACCATCCTGTATACTTCTGGCCCTTCTTCGGACACTGTGTTAACAACCCTCCAGGAGAGCTTCAATGCCATACAACTCTCCTCCTGTGGCCTCAAATTGCTCTTAAATACAAGTAAAACTAAATGCATGCTCTTCAACCGATCGCTGCCTGCACCTGTCCAACATCACTACTCTGGACGGCTCTGACTTAGAATACGTGGACAACTACAAATACCTAGGTGTCTGGTTAGACTGTTAACTCTCCTTCCAGACTCACATCAAACATATCCAATCCAAAGTTAAATCTAGAATTGGCTTCCTATTTCGCAACAAAGCATCCTTCACTCATGCTGCCAAACATACCCTTGTAAAACTGCCCATCCTACCAATCCTCGACTTCGGCGATGTCATTTACAAAATATACCCTACTCCAATACCCTACTCAATAAATTGGATGCAGTCTATCACAGTGCCATCCGTTTTGTCACCAAAGCCCCATATACTACCCACCACTGTGACATGTATGCTCCCGTTGGCTGGCCCTCACTTCATACTCGTCGCCAAACCCACTGGCTCCAGGTCATCTACAAGACCCTGCTAGGTAAAGTCTCCCCTTATCTCAGCTCGCTGGTCACCATAGCAGCACCCACCTGTAGCACTCGCTCCAGCAGGTATATCTCTCTGGTCATCCCCAAAACCAATTCTTCCTTTGGCCGCCTCTCCTTCCAGTTCTCTGCTGCCAATGACTAGAACGAACTACAAAAATCTCTGAAACTGGAAACACTTATCTCCCTCACTAGCTTTAAGCACCAGATGTCAGAGCAGCTCACAGATTACTGCACCTGTACATAGCCCATCTATAATTTAGCCCAAACAACTACCTCTTTCCCTACTTTATTTATTTATTTATGTTGCTCCTTTGCACCCCATTATTTCTATCTCTACTTTGCACATTCTTCCACTGCAAATCAACCATTCCAGTGTTTTACTTGCTATACTGTATTTACTTTGCCACCATGGCCTTTTTTTGCCTTTACCTCCCTTATCTCACCTCATTTTCTCACATCGTATATAGACTTGTTTATACTGTATTATTGACTGTATGTTTGTTTTATTCCATGTGTAACTCTGTGTCGTTGTATGTGTCGAACTGCTTTGCTTTATCTTGGCCAGGTGGCAATTGTAAATGAGAACTTGTTCTCAACTTGCCTACCTGGTTAAATAATGGTGAAATAAAATAAAATAAAATGTATGGTTTGTATATTTTATCATTGTATTGAGGATACTGTCAACACCACAGGCCTTTTTGGGTTGGAGGGTTTTTATTTAGTCCTGTAATTTAGTCAATGTAATTGGAGAATCCAGTGGGTTCTGCTACTCTTTAATAGTTGATTATAAGATTTTTATTTGATAATGTATATGTTTTTGCTCTTTGTTCTAAGTTATAGAGACAAAAAGATTAGAGAAGTGGTCTATCCTTACATCTCTGTTTTAGATAGATAACTCTCTGTGTTGTTGTTTGTTTCGTGTGCTCCAATTTTCCAGGAAGTGGTTAGATTCTATGGATTCTTCAATTATATTGAGCCGATTTCTGATGTGCTGTTCCTTCTTTTTCCATAATATATTTCTGAATTGTTTTAGTGATTCTCTCTCTCAATTTTTTTCTCTCTCTCTCTCTCTCTCTCTGTTTCTTTAGTTTAATTCCCATCTCTCTCTCTCTCTCTCTCTCTCTCTCTCTTTTTTCCGTAGTGTATTTCTCTATTGTTTTAGTGATTCACCATAGTGAAGGCGTAGACTCAGGTTTTCCGGGTCTCTATGTTTTTGGTTGAACAGGTTTCTCAATTTCTTTCTTAGATTTTTGCATTCTTCATCAAACCATTTGTCATTGTTGTTCATTTTCTTCGGTTTTCTATTTGAGATTTTTAGATTTGATAGGGAAGCTGAGAGGTCAAATATACTGTTAAGATTTTCTACTGCCAAGTTTACACCTTCACTATTACAGTGGAAAGTTTTACCCAGGAAATTGTCTAAAAGGGATTGAATTTGTTTGCCTAATTGTTTTTTGGTAGGTTTCCAAACTGCATTCCTTCCATCTATAGCATTTCTCAATGTTACTCAGTTCCTTTGGTTGATTGAGGCATCAACAAATTCAATCCCTTTTAGACAATTTCCTGGGTAAAACTTTCCACTGTAATAGTGAAGGTGTAAACTTGGCAGTAGAAAATCTTAACAGTATATTTGAACAGGGCTCCGGGCAGCCGAGCGGAAATGGAGGAAAACTCGCCTCCCTGCGGACCTGGCATCCTTTCACTCCCTCCTCTCTACATTTTCCTCCTCTGTCTCTGCTGCTAAAGCCACTTTCTACCACTCTAAATTCCAAGCATCTGCCTCTAACCCTAGGAAGCTCTTTGCCACCTTCTCCTCCCTCCTGAATCCTCCTCCCCTTCCCCCCCCTCCTCCCTCTCTGCAGATGACTTCGTCAACCATTTTGAAAAGAAGGTCGACGACATCCGATCCTCGTTTGCTAAGTCAAACGACACCGCTGGTTCTGCTCACACTGCCCTACCCTGTGCTCTGACCTCTTTCTCCCCTCTCTCTCCAGATGAAATCTTGCGTCTTGTGACGGCCAGCCGCCCAACAACCTGCCCGCTTGACCCTATCCCCTCCTCTCTTCGCCAGACCATTTCCGGAGACCTTCTCCCTTACCTCACCTCGCTCATCAACTCATCCCTGACCGCTGGCTACGTCCATTCCGTCTTCAAGAGAGCGAGAGTTGCACCCCTTCTGAAAAAACCTACACTCGATCCCTCCGATGTCAACAACTACAGACCAGTATCCCTTCTTTCTTTTCTCTCCAAAACTCTTGAACGTGCCGTCCTTGGCCAGCTCTCCCGCTATCTCTCTCAGAATGACCTTCTTGATCCAAATCAGTCAGGTTTCAAGACTAGTCATTCAACTGAGACTGCTCTTCTCTGTATCACGGAGGCGCTCCGCACTGCTAAAGCTAACTCTCTCTCCTCTGCTCTCATCCTTCTAGACCTATCGGCTGCCTTCGATACTGTGAACCATCAGATCCTCCTCTCCACCCTCTCCGAGTTGGGCATCTCCAGCGCGGCCCACGCTTGGATTGCGTCCTACCTGACAGGTCGCTCCTACCAGGTGGCGTGGCGAGAATCTGTCTCCTAACCACGTGCTCTCACCACTGGTGTCCCCCAGGGCTCTGTTCTAGGCCCTCTCCTATTCTCGCTATACACCAAGTCACTTGGCTCTGTCATAACCTCACATGGTCTCTCCTATCATTGCTATGCAGACGACACACAATTAATCTTCTCCTTTCCCCTTCTGATGACCAGGTGGCGAATCGCATCCCTGCATATCTGGCAGACATATCAGTGTGGATGACGGATCACCACCTCAAGCTGAACCTCGGCAAGACGGAGCTGCTCTTCCTCCCGGGGAAGGACTGCCCGTTCCATGATCTCGCCATCACGGTTGACAACTCCATTGTGTCCTCCTCCCAGAGCGCTAAGAACCTTGGCGTGATCCTGGACAACACCCTGTCGTTCTCAAATAACATCAAGGCGGTGGCCCGTTCCTGTAGGTTCATGCTCTACAACATCCGCAGAGTACGACCCTGCCTCACACAGGAAGCGGCGCAGGTCCTAATCCAGGCACTTGTCATCTCCCGTCTGGATTACTGCAACTCGCTGTTGGCTGGGCTCCCTGCCTGTGCCATTAAACCCCTACAACTCATCCAGAACGCCGCAGCCCGTCTGGTGTTCAACCTTCCCAAGTTCTCTCACGTCCTCCGCTCCTCCGCTCTCTCCACTGGCTTCCAGTTGAAGCTCGCATCCGCTACAAGACCATGGTGCTTGCCTACGGAGCTGTGAGGGGAACGGCACCTCAGTACCTCCAGGCTCTGATCAGGCCCTACACCCAAACAAGGGCACTGCGTTCATCCACCTCTGGCCTGCTCGCCTCCCTACCACTGAGGAAGTACAGTTCCCGCTCAGCCCAGTCAAAACTGTTCGCTGCTCTGGCCCCCCAATGGTGGAACAAACTCCCTCACGACGCCAGGACAGCGGAGTCAATCACCACCTTCCGGAGACACCTGAAACCCCACCTCTTTAAGGAATACCTAGGATAGGATAAAGTAATCCTTCTCACCCCCCTTAAAAGATTTAGATGCACTATTGTAAAGTGGCTGTTCCACTGGATGTCATAAGGTGAATGCACCAATTTGTAAGTCGCTCTGGATAAGAGCGTCTGCTAAATGACTTAAATGTTAAATGTAAATGTATTGCTCTGTTTAAGTAGACTGTGATTTTTCTGTGGTCTGATAGGGGTGTCAGTGGGCTGACTATGAACGCTCTGAGAGACTCTGGGTTGAGGTCAGTGATAAAGTAGTCTACAGTACTACTGCCAAGAGATGAGCTATAGGTGTACCTACCATAGGAGTCCCCTCGAAGCCTACCATTGACTATGTACATACCCAGCGTGCGACAGAGCTGCAGGAGTTGTGACCCGTTTTTGTTGGTTATGTTGTCATAATTGTGCCTAGGGAGGCATATGTGGGAGGGAATGCTGTCAACTCCAGGCAGGTGTTTGTCCCCCTATGTGCTGAGGGTGTCAGGTTCTTGTCCGGTTCTGGCATTTAGGTCGCCACAGACTAGTACATGTCCCTGGGCCTGGAAATGATTGATTTCCCCCTCCAGGATGGATAAGCTGTCTTCATTAAAGTATGGGGATTCTAGTGGGGGATATAGGTAGCACACAGGAGGACATTTTTCTCTGTTAGGATAATTTCCTTTTGAATTTCTAGCCAAATGTAGAATGTTCCTGTTTTGATTAATTTAATGGAGTGAGTTAGGTCTGCTCTATACCAAATTAGCATACCCCCTGAGTCCCTTCCCTGTTTCACACCTGGTAGTTTGGTGGATGGGACTACCAGCTCTCTGTAACCTAGAGGGCAACCAGTGGGTCCGTCTCCTCTATACCAGGTTTCTTGCAGGATGACAATGTCTGTATTACTGATTTCTTTGGTGAAGTCCGGGTTCCTGCTCTTTAGGCCAAAGGCAGATGACCTCAGGCCTTGGATATTCCAGGATTATATAGTGAAGGCTTTTTGTCTTTAGTTTTATACCCATCTCTCTCTCGCTCTCTCTGTTTCTTTAGTTTTATACCCATCTCTCTCTCTCTCTCTCTGTTTCTTTAGTTTAATACCCATCTCTCTCTCTCTCTCTGTTTCTTTAGTTTAATACCCATCTCTCTCTCTCTCTCTCTCTCTGTCTTTAGTTTAATACCCATCTCTCTCTCTCTCTCTCTCTGTTTCTTTAGTTTAATACCCATCTCTCTCTCTCTCTCTCTCTCTCTCTCTCTCTCTCTCTCTCTCTCTCTCTGTTTCTTTAGTTTAATACCCATCTCTCTCTCTCTCTCTCTCTCTCTCTCTCTCTCTGTTTCTTTAGTTTAATACCCATCTCTCTCTCTCTCTCTCTCTCTCTCTCTCTCTGTCTTTAGTTTAATACCCATCTCTCTCTCTCTCTCTCTCTAGGGGAGATGAGCCACTGTTTCCAGACATCAGGGAAGTAGCCAGAAGATAAAACCATTTTTAACAATTTAAGCACAGCATTTTGCAACTCAGGTGTGCTGTTTTTCAGCATTTAATTTCTGATGTTGTCTAGACCACAAGCCTTCTTTGATTTAATATATTTTAGCTTTTCATTTAGTTCTTGTTGGGTTATTGGGTAATCGTGAGATTTTGAGTGAAAAAATACCAGCAACAGTGTGTGAAAACCTTGTGAAGACTTACAAAAAACACTTGACCTCTGTCATTGCCAACAGAGGGTATATAACAAAGTACTGAGATAAACTTTTGTTATTGACCAAATACTTATTTTCCACCATAATTTGCAAATAAATTCATTCAAAATCCTACAATGTGATTTTCTGGATTTTTCCCCTCATTTTGTCTGTCATAGTTGAAGTGTACCTATGATGAAAATTACAGGCCTCTCTCATCTTTTTAAGTGGGAGAACTTGCACAATTGGTGGCTGACTAAATACTTTTTTGCCCCACTGTACATACATACACATATACATATATATACACACACACACACACACACACACACACACACACACACACACACACACACACACACACACACACACACACACACACACACACACACACACACCATTACATATAATTATTATCATAATACCGGTGTCAATAAAATTAAGACTAGTTGTAACAAATTAATAAGAATGGAATTAGATTGCACATAAAATAAGTACAATGCAATCTGCAACCCTGTGTGTTTGTGTGTGTATGTGTGCGTATGCGCCTGTGTGTGCGTGCCTGCGTGTGCGCGCGTGTGTGTGTGCCTGCGTGTGTGAGTGTGTGAATTAAAGGATCTGTCTAGCTCAGTAGTCTGCATATTAGTTGCAGTGGTTGTCACACCTCTCCTATCTCTGATTGTTCTAGGGGTCTTCTGCCAGAGGTTACCTCAGCATATGTAGGCTGATGATCTGACTTATGCATGGTGTGGACGGCATCATGTGGTCTACTTCCCTGAAGGACAGTGTTCTGTCCGAACCTGGAGTAGTGGTTAGAGCTGTGTTGTGATGGGCCGGGTCTAGTAGAGCTGTGTTGTGATGGGCCGGGTCTATTAGAGCTGTGTTGTGATGGGCCGGGTCTAGTAGAGCTGTGTTGTGATGGGCCGGGTCTAGTAGAGCTGTGTTGTGATGGGCCGGGTCTAGTAGAGCTGTGTTGTGATGGGCCGGGTCTAGTAGAGCTGTGTTGTGATGGGCCGGGTCTAGTAGAGCTGTGTTGTGATGGGCCGGGTCTAGTAGAGCTGTGTTGTGATGGGCCGGGTCTAGTAGAGCTGTGTTGTGATGGGCCGTGTCTAGTAGAGCTGTGTTGTGATGGGCCGGGTCTAGTAGAGCTGTGTTGTGATGGGCCGGGTCTAGTAGAGCTGTGTTGTGATGGGCCGGGTCTAGTAGAGCTGTGTTGTGATGGGCCGGGTCTAGTCTCTCGCTCTCTCTCTCTCTCTCTCTAGTTTAATACCCATCTCTCTCTCTCTCTCTCTCTCTCTCTCTCTCTCTCTCTCTCTCTCTCTCTCTTTAGTTTTATACCCCCCCCCTCTCTCTCTCTCTTTCTTTAGTTTTATACCCCCCTCTCTCTTTCTTTAGTTTTATACCCCTCTCTCTCTCTCTTTCTTTCTTTAGTTTTATACCCCTCTCTCTCTCTCTTTCTTTCTTTAGTTTTATACCTCTCTCTCTCTCTCTCTTTAGTTTTATACCCCCCTCTCTCTCTTTCTTTAGTTTTATACCTCTCTCTCTCTCTCTTTAGTTTTATACCCCCCTCTCTCTTTCTTTAGTTTTATACCCCTCTCTCTCTCTCTTTCTTTAGTTTTATACCCCTCTCTCTCTCTCTCTCCTCTCTCTCTCTCTTTCTCTTTCTTTAGTTTTATACCTCTCTCTCTCTCTCTCTCTCTCTCTCTCTCTCTCTTTCTTTAGTTTTCTCTCTCTCTCTCTCTCTCTCTCTCTCTCTCTCTCTCTCTCTCTCTTTAGTTTTATACCCCCCTCTCTCTTTCTTTAGTTTTATACCCCTCTCTCTTTCTCTTTCTTTAGTTTTATACCTCTCTCTCTCTCTCTCTCTCTCTCTCTCTTTTCTTTAGTTTTATCTCTCTCTCTCTCTCTCTCTCTCTCTCTTTAGTTTTATACCTCTCTCTCTCTCTCTC
>NC_088400.1:35937898-36035398 GCF_034236695.1 Oncorhynchus nerka
TGCCCCCTACTGGCCGGGAAAAAAACCATCAAATCATTCTCCATAGTCAGATTTTTATATTTTCAATGAATAATAAGTAACCCTTATCTGAAAATGGCACCATTGATCAAAACTCTTGTATTTGTATTAATAGAAAATAAAAAAATTAATGTGCCAAAAAGGAAAACGTTTTTATAGATTAGAAATGAGCAGCTTAATTTTCTATATCAAAATAATGATTCTAGACAGACTGGATAAAGCCATACTCAAACACATAGGGGCAGTGTGACACCATATACTTGATTGTCCCCTATGGGGAAATCTGTCCTGGAAATTGGACAACTAAAAAGTGCTGCTGATTCCACATAAATGCATAGAATCAGTTGACACAACATAGAACCTACATAGAATAACACCCCCCTCAAACATCCCCCTCTTGACCCACACAAACGTTTGTTAGTTCATGCCAGGCAATGCTACAGGAACACTACAGGGATATGTACAGGGTGTGTGTTCGTGTTAGTTCACATGATTTTAATGTGAAATATTTGTTTCAAAAAATTGCTGCAAAACCCACTCACACTTCATTAGTGGACTTGTGTCAGGGGGAATTGACATCAAGGTGATGAGTGTTCTTGGCCAGTTGCCTTTTGCAACCCCAGACTAACTGCCTCTAAAAGCTATTGTCTGGCTTCTTCTACTTGTTAACTCAAAACAACATTGGCATGAAACATGTTCTCTTTTGTCTTTTCTTAGTGTGCAGTTTACAGTTCTCAATTGCATATAAGCATTTCTTTTGAACAATGTTGCAGATTTTTTTCCAAAGAGTGTAACACAAGAAACAGAGCTGTGTGGCCAGTGCAAAACTGGAAATGCGTTTCTGAAATGTAGTTCCCATCTCAAAACCGAAATAGATTATCAAAACTATATGATACTGTCAACATTGTTAAATCATTCATCAAAAGATGACGAAAAACAATGAACCCAACCATACTGAACTCTTCAGTCCAAGCAGGCAAAACAGACAGTTAGACTGTCTTGTAAAAATCCCAGTCGATCAAAAATGATTTGCAGTCACTCAATCACGACGATCACAACTGGAAATACAACTAGCAAAAGGTGCAGAATTATGGGCAATTACTCTCCATTTATACGTAATTATAATGAAACATTTTCATACACATCAAATCAAATATTATTCCTGATCAAAAACAAAAAACAAAGCATATTGTGGGCAGGATTTTTTTCATCTGTTGTCATAGACATCTAAAATCACATATATTCAATATGTAGACTTGTTAACTCAAACACAGTCCCACTTTGCTCCCGAGTGGCTTAGTGGTCTCGGGCACTGCATGTCAAGAGGCGTCACTACAGTCCCTGGTTCAAATACAGGCAGTACCACATCTGCCTGTGATTGGGCGGTGCACAATTGGTCCAGCGTTGTCCGAGTTTGGCCGGGGTAGGCTGCCAATATAAATAAGAATTTCTTCTTAACTGACTTGCCTAGTAAAATAATACATCAAATGGAGGAACACAACTGATATGAAGGTAAAGGCCTCAATTGTTCCAAAGCAAAGCTCTACGATGGAAGGTGTTGGAGATGACAATTCAGGAGTAACCCAACTTCATTTTTGTTGCATGTCTGCAATATTGTAGAAAATCACAAACATTTGACAGTTCCCATTGCGTACAGGAGATCTTTCCCTATATTGTACATGGTTTTACACTGATGGGGTGATTTAGACTTTTCTGCACTAGTATTTACCGATAGCCGGAAACAGTGAACACAATTCCACAATTCCATTTCTTTTCGGATGAAAAGGATGTGTTGATATTCTGTAAACAAAACACATAACAGTGAATTTTGTATTCACTGATGACATTTGTATTTAAAGATTTGCAAAAGGATGTTTAAGATATGCAACTTAGGTACAAAGGCAAGAAAATGATCAGAAGTTCTGTAAATTAGTATTTGAGCGTTTGATAATTGTTGTTTTGCTAAAGAAACGTTTCGACACAGATCCCCAAAATGCTTGTAGAGAATTTAGAAACAATGTAATCTCTGGTAGTGCAAATAATTTCTCTATTTAAATATATATATTTTTTAAGACAAAAAAAAAATCGAATTCAATGCCCTTTTTTTGGGAGACTATAAGAGGGATGATTCTAACTTGAAAGGGCTGTAGAGGTTGGCCTTTGTTCCAGGCTTCGTCAATGCGTGCGAAGCCTCTCTAAGCCGCACTTATTTAAATATGCAATGTTTTAAAGCTCAGAGCAGCATGGTGCCCATGAGTAGAGGAGGTGAGAAAGGGAGAGAGGTAGTGGAAGAGATGGAGTGAGGGAGAGAGAGAAGGAGAGATGAGAAGTCAAGTCACTGCTCTGTTTATTCAAAACTAGCACAACAACCACTTGGCACCCTGTTCCTCACCTCTTACATCTGTGACATGACAGCTGAGGCAGGAGGAGAGGGTGATGTAGTGGGAGTATGTAATACACATGTAGGATCTTAATTTGACCTGTATTGTCACAGCAAAATAATCCTTCAGCAACGGGATTCGAACGTTTAGTCCATAATGTTTCTTGGTTGGTGTTTAGGCAAAATTAGGCTTCATGAAAAGTACAATAGTGCTAATATTACCATGTGTTAATATGGGTTTTCAATTAATTAATGTAAATCACGAAGCTCGACTAAAGTGATGAAGTTCATGCTTAAAAGCCGTTGGGAGGGGGGGGGGGGTTCTACGCTGACATGGAATTGTTTTAAGAAGGCTATACCATGGATCATTTAGCTATTTGATTTAGAATTTTAGGACCCCTTTTAGGAATTTAATGATTTAAAAAAATCTTTATTTTTTTTACAAATTAAATATTGAATTTGGACTTTACTACTATAGCCCATAGAATAACACATTCATAAAAGGCTAAATTAAGTTCCGACATCTGAACATGTACCAGAGAGCCATTGATATCATATGTTCTGTTTTTTCTTGGATTCCTCTAAATCAACATTTACCTTAAGTAAACAAAACGTCAGCCGATCAACTGGATTACTTCATAATTAAAAGAATTCTAGACAAATTCTTCTAAGTCTCCCTTTCAACCAGACATGAGTCTTATAGTAGAGTCTGGCGCACAAGGCTAGACAAGGACTCTACTGCTACCAGTATTATAAGAATCTGTATGTCTGGTCAGTGGCTGAGGAACAGATGGTCAGCTGGATTAATATAGTCAATGAATGAATCCCATTATGTAGTTAAGAGTGGAGTCCAGTGAGGGGGAAGGGGAGGAGTGAGACGGTCTCCCTCTGAGAAACAGATCTGATCGACTATCCCCAGACAGAGGAGACAGGGCAGAGCAACATCTAACACCCAGGACCGGTCTGCTCTGTTGACAAACACAGGGCACATTTTTTTGACAGCTGTCTGGTTTATGTATGAAAGAAATATCCAGTCAGACAACAGACTCAGACTGCACATTCATATAAATAGAAATGTATACAGAAATATAGGTAACAGAAAGTGTGCCTTTTTGTATTGAGGTCTAAGAATAGATGATACAACTAAACTGAGAGAATTTGTCACACTGCATCGTTGTATGGAATCGTATTATTCTCTCTAGGCTGCCTCTCCTGTCATTTCACTAGAGGGAGCTCTAATGACACGGCAGGAAATGCTGTGTGTCTGACTGAGAGGCTATGACGCTGTTCTACACAGTGACTCCGTGGTGATATCAGTCTGAATTGAGGTGTACGAACCCAGTGATAACTCTGTGTTTGGAGGCCATTGCTGATGAGGAATCAGTAGAGAGCCACTGATGAGATGAAAAGGGTTTTAGATTGGCTGTGTGTTTCCTGCCCGAGGGTGTGTTCTCTGATTTACGTCTGGAGACGGAGAGCAATAACTGGTCACTGCCTGGGAGGCGGTGGCATCTTGTGTGCGTGTATGTGGTTTTTGTGGTATTTGTGCATATGTGATCCCCTATATTCTTATTGCATGTCTATGTGTGTGACATGTCGTGTGTGTGTGTGATTTATTTACTGTCTAGGCTAATGCAGAGGAGTTCAACTTGTTTCAATTAGGAGCTATTCATTCAGAGACTTCTTGTGTGCCTTAACAGGTTTCAAGGTGGCATCCCTCTTGGCCTGGTGCAGTCCTCTATAGACATGGCAATTGTGCCTCATGGGAGTTATACCCAGTGCTGTCCGGCTAGAGGACTCCATGAGGAAGGGAGGGAGTGGTAACTGAACCACACAGATACAGACATGCAGTACGGTAATCTGCTGCACTCCTACTAATTACCCCAGAACTAATCCTTGGGGTTTTCACATGGAACAGAACCAGCACCGCACTCATTGAATTGAATATAGGTTAATGGGATGGAATCAGAGACTGGATAGTTAAGCTGATCCCTGTCTCCCCTCTTCTCACTGACGCCCCACTCTATACCCAGACCAGACCAGCCTAACCCAGATCAGACTAGCCTAACCCAGACCAGACCAGCCTAACCCAGATCAGACCAGCCTAACCCAGACCAGACTAGCCTAACCCAGATCAGACTAGACTAACCCAGACCAGACTAGCCTAACCCAGATCAGACTAGACTAACCCAGACCAGACCAGCCTAACCCAGACCAGACTAGCCTAACCCAGATCAGACTAGACTAACCCAGACCAGACTAGCCTAACCCAGATCAAACTAGCCTAACCCAGATCAGACTAGCCTAACCCAGATCAGACTAGCCTAACCAGACCAGCCTAACCCAGATCAGACTAGCCTAACCCAGATCAGACCAGCCTAACCCAGACCAGACTAACCCAGATCAGCCTAACCCAGATCAGACCCACCTAACCCAAATCAGACCCACCTAACCCAGACCAGCCTAACCCAAACCAGACCAGCCTAACCTAATTCAGACCATCTTAACCTAGACCAGACCAGCCTAATCCAGATCCGACCAACCTAACCCAGACCAGACTAGCCTAACCCTGACCAGCCTAACCCAGACCAGACTCACCCAGACCAGACCAGCCTAATCCAGACCAGCCTAACCCAGACCAGACTAGCCTAACCCAGACCAGACTAGCCTAACCCAGACCAGACCAGCCTAACCCAGACCAGACTAGCCTGACCTAGACCAGACTAGCCTAACCCAGACCAGACTAAACCAGACCAGAGAGAAGAGGATGCTAAAAGCCACGCTTTGTCGAGACGCACCTTCTCACACCCTCAGATGTCTGAAGACTTAGTCATGTTGTTTGTTTGGGTGTTGTCTGCTTTTTTTGTGATCCTTAGGAGCCAAAATGGAAGCCAATGCCAAGCCATTTTGGCTTAGTGGCTTTCTGCTACAGTAATGTTAGGCCTTCAGTGAGAAACTGCAGCTCTTTACGACTGCACAGAGTCGAGAGGTTGGAGTGTTGCAAGAAGATATCCTGGCCCTCGGCGGGGTCGGAACAGGGCGTGTCTCGCTGCCCTGCAGTGGATTCCATTTATTACATCAAAGAGTTTGTCTGCTCTCTTCTCACCCAGGGAAAGACATTCCAGTGTGTAGTTTAGTTTTCACTGGGGATCATGGGAAAATGAGGTTAGTGTAGTGCACTTTAGTTCTTAGTGGAGAGGGGAGAGGAGTCTACTATTTTCATATCAGACTTCTATGCACTATTACAAAAAGTCATAAATCAAATAATCAAAGGCTGACCTCCTTAACTCAACAACTCCTAAAATACTCCTAAAATAAACACTGCCATAACAATATGACAGCTGTTTCCCAAACAGGTTCCTCACCTCTCCTCAGAGGCCTGCCTAATGTAAGAATGACCTGATCGTTTTTGGCAGAAGGCAGTTTGACTGCTGCCAAATCGCTCTCTCTCTTCTTCCTCTGAGACGTGTCCCCTTTATGTCTTTCCATTGCACCAGTGACAGGTGAAACGCTATGGTCTGAGTGAGTCTGGGCCAGTCCCCATCAATAAAATGACTCTCCAGCACACATGTTCCATATTCCACAGCCAGACCGGTATGTCCATCCATGTGTTGTCATATCGACTCACACTGTAGGCAAACAGAAAAAACTGGGAAGCAGACGTAATCTGTGGCCTTTTCTCAATTGGATTTGCTCAACTCTTGCATCCTCTCTCCATTCTCTCTTGCCTCCTTTTGATAAAGGTCAAAGTTAATCGAGGAGAGGCGGAAAGTAAAGTGTATGAAAATGCGCTTGTATGAAATGAGACTCTCCTTCGTGAGACTCTCCTTCAATGCATTTTATACATGAAAGGATGTATGCAATATATCAAATGTATGCAATATATTTTATAGATGACAGAATAAGTAGGGTATCATTTTTAAATGTTTGGATGCTTTTGTCCTTCTAGAAAACAAAATTCAAAGGGGGTGTGGCTGATTTCAAAGCACTTCTGCGAAGGACTCTGGTAGGATACGCTTGTAGTTCCTCGCCAAAGGAGGCTATCGAGGAGGATCGTCTTCCGTTTGCCTACTAACGAATTGACACTCCTCGACCACTTGGTTTCCAGGTCACTGAGAATGGAGGAGAGAGGATGAAGGACATACTTTTGCCCAAATTGGAAAAGGCCAGAGTGTGATAAAGGTTGATTAAACATGACCAGCATAACCTTAGTACCCTTTACTTTACCCCATTTCCTGAACAAGCACAACTCAATCTTGAACATAAGAACATCCTGTTAGAAGTGAGTTTGTACACTATATAATCAACAGGTGGCAGTGTTGCATTCAAGATGTGTCTCCCAAGCCAGAGCCCTGAGAGCTGATAAGAGATACACAAATCCATATTGTGTCAGAACGGCCATAATTAAATCCATCTATCTACTTGATGTATTTATATCCAGCACATTTCTCTGTGTGTCTACAGGAGACAGATTGGATATTGTATTTTTGTGGCAGCCAAACTGTCCTTTTAGCTCACATAACAATGTTCAACTGAAGAGAACATGTTTTGACTGGTCTCATGGTATCGTTATGTGATGAATTTGTCCCCTTGTCATCCTAGTATAGGTCTTTATAAGACTCAGCAATGAGACAGTACAGGCTGACATCCCAGACATTCTCAAACACGTGAGGATGGATGTAATTGCCATGGGTTTAGAAAAACGAGTCTCAAACCTGTAGTGCTTACAGTGCACAGGAGGGTGGTGGCACCTTAATTGGTGAGGACAGGCCCTTGGTAAAGGCTGGAGCGGAATTAGTGGATTCCATGTGTTTGATGCCATTCCATTCACTCCTTTCCAGACATTATTATGAGCCATCTGGCTTCTTGCTCCAAGACAAGCTAAACACTTTCTTTGCCCGTTTTGATGATAACACAGTGGAACCGACACAGGCCGCTCGCCCGGTCTGAGCTCTCGTTCTTTGTGGCCGACGTGAGTAAGACATTTAAGCGTGTTAACCCTCGCAAGGCTGACTGCCCAGACGGCATCCCTAGCCGCGTCCTTAGAGCATGTGCAGATCAGCTGGCTGGAGTGTTTACAGACATATTCATCTCTCCCTATCCCAGTCTGCTGTCCCCATTTGCTTCAAGATGTTCACTATTGTTCCTGTACCCAAGAAAGCAAAGGTAACTGAACTAAATTACTATCACCCACTTCTGTCATCATGAAGTGCGTTGAGAGGCTAGTTAAGGATCATATCCCCACCACCTTACCTGACACCCTAGACCCACTGCAATTTGCATACCGCCCCAATAGATCCACGGGTGATGCAATCACCATCACACTGCATACTTCCCTATCCCATCTGGACAAGAGGAATAGCTATGTAAGAATGCTGTTTATTGACTACAGCTCAGCCTTCAACACCATAGTACCCTCCAAGCTCATCATTAAGCTCGGGGCCCTGGGTCTGATCCCTGCCCAGTGCAACTGGGTCCTGGACTTCCTGACAGGCCGCCCCCAGGTGGTGAAGGTAGGAAACAACACCACTACGCTGATCCTCTACACAGGGGCCCCACAAGGGCGCGTGCTCAGCCACCTCCTGTGCTCCCTGTTCACCCAGGACTGCATGTCCACGCACGCCTCCAACTCAATCATCAAGTTTTCAGACGACAAAACAATGGTAGCCCTGATTACCAACAACGACAAGACAGCCTACAGGGAGGAGGTGAGGGCCCTGGCGGAATGGTGCCAGGAAAATAGCCTCTCCCTCCATGTCAACAAAACGAAGGAGCTGATTGTGGACTTCAGGAGACATCAGAGGGAGCAACCCCCTATCCACATCGACAGGGCCGCAGTGGAAAAGGTGAAAAGCTTCGAGTTCCTCGGCATACACATCAGTGACATTCTGAAATGTTCCACATACACAGACAGTGTTGTGAAGAAGAAATTAGTCTTGGCCCCTAAGACCCTCACAAACTTTTACAGATGCACCATTGAGAGCATCCTGTCAGGCTGTATCACCGCCTGGTACGGCAACTGCACCGTCCGCAACTGAAGTGCTCTCCAGAGGGTGGTGAGGTCAGCACAACGCATCACCGGGAGCCCACTGCCTGCCCTTCAGGACATCTACAGCACCTGGTGTCAAAGGAAAGCCAAGATCATCAAGGACCTCAGCCACCCGAGCCACAGCCGGTTTAACCCGCTATCATCCAGAAGGCGAGGTCAGTACAAGTGCATCAAAACTGGGACCAAAAGACTGAAAAACTGCTTCTATCTCAAGGCCATCAAACTCTTAAATAGCCTTCAATAGGCGGCCTCCACCCAGTACCCTGCCCTGAACTTTAATCACTGTCACCATCCGGCTACCACCCGATTACTCATCCCTGCACCTTAGAGGCTTCTGCCCTATGTACATACTGTGCATAGATTTTTCTATTGTGTTATTGACTGTACGATTGTTTATGTGTAACTCTGTGTTGTTGTTTGTGTCACACTGCTTTGCTTTATCTTGGCCAGGTCACAGTTGTAAATGAGAACTTGTTCTCAACTGGCTTACCTGGTTAAATAAAGGTGAAATTAAAAATGAACATAGACATGGAACACTGGCCACTTTAATGTTAACATACTGTTTTACCCACTTTAAATGCACAGTACAGTGCCTTGCGAAAGTATTCGGCCCCCTTGAACTTTGCGACCTTTTGCCACATTTCAGGCTTCAAACATAAAGATATAAAACTGTATTTTTTTGTGAAGAATCAACAACAAGTGGGACACAATCATGAAGTGGAACGACATTTATTGGATATTTCAAACTTTTTTAACAAATCAAAAACGGAAAAATTGGGCGTGCAAAATTATTCAGCCCCTTTACTTTCAGTGCAGCAAACTCTCTCCAGAAGTTCAGTGAGGATCTCTGAATGATCCAATGTTGACCTAAATGACTAATGATGATAAATACAATCCACCTGTGTGTAATCAAGTCTCCGTATAAATGCACCTGCACTGTGATAGTGTCAGAGGTCCGTTAAAAGCGCAGAGAGCATCATGAAGAACAAGGAACACACCAGGCAGGTCCGAGATACTGTTGTGAAGAAGTTTAAAGCCGGATTTGGATACAAAAAGATTTCCCAAGCTTTAAACATCCCAAGGACCACTGTGCAAACGATAATATTGAAATGGAAGGAGTATCAGACCACTGCAAATCTATCAAGACCTGGCCGTCCCTCTAAACTTTCAGCTCATACAAGGAGAAGACTGATCAGAGATGCAGCCAAGAGGCCCATGATCACTCTGGATGAATTGCAGAGATCTACAGCTGAGGTGGGACACTCTGTCCATAGGACAACAATCAGTCGTATATTGCACAAATCTGGCCTTTATGGAAGAGTGGCAAGAAGAAAGCCATTTCTTAAAGATATCCATAAAAAGTGTTGTTTAAAGTTTGCCACAAGCCACCTGGGATACACACCAAACATGTGGAAGAAGGTGCTCTGGTCAGATGAAACCAAAATTGAACTTTTTGGCAACAATGCAAAACGTTATGTTTGGCGTAAAAGCAACACAGCTCATCACCCTTAACACACCATCCCCACTGTCAAACATGGTGGTGGCAGCATCATGGTTTGGGCCTGCTTTTCTTCAGCAGGGACAGGGAAGATGGTTCAAATTGATGGGAAGATGGATGGAGCCAAATACAGGACCATTCTGGAAGAAAACCTGATGGAGTCTGCAAAAGACCTGAGACTGGGACGGAGATTTGTCTTCCAACAAGACAATGATCCAAAACATAAAGCAAAATCTACAATGGAATGGTTCAAAAATAAACATATCCAGGTGTTAGAATGGCCAAGTCAAAGTCCAGACCTGAATCCAATCGAGAATCTGTGGAAAGACCTGAAAACTGCTGTTCACAAATGCTCTCCATCCAACCTCACTGAGCTCGAGCTGTTTTGCAAGGAGGGATGGGAAAAAATTTCAGTCTCTCGATGTGCAAAACTGATAGAGACATACCCCAAGCGACTTACAGCTGTAATCGCAGCAAAAGGTGGCGCTACAAAGTATTAACTTAAGGGGGCTGAATAATTTTGCACGCCCAATTTTTCAGTTTTTGATTTGTTAAAAAAGTTTGAAATATCCAATAAATGTCGTTCCACTTCATGATTGTGTCCCACTTGTTGTTGATTCTTCACAAAAAAATACAGTTTTATATCTTTATGTTTGAAGCCTGAAATGTGGCAAAAGGTCGCAAAGTTCAAGGGGGCCGAATACTTTCGCAAGGCACTGTATATACTGTATTCTAGTCACGGCCATCCTATTAAACTATTGCGGTTCATATACTACTCTATCCATGTGTTCTACAGATATACTATATATTATATCCACATACTGTCCATAATGTCTATACATCCCATCACATATACCGTAGCAGTCAAAAGTTTGGACACACCTACTCATTTCAGGGTTTTTCTTTATTTTTACTATTTTTGACACTGTAGAATAATAATGAAGACATATCTATGAAATAACCCATATGAAATCATGTAGTAACCAAAAAAGTGTTAAACAAATCAAAATATATTTTATATTTGAGATTCTTCAAAGTAGACACCCTCTGCTTTGATGTCAGCTGTGCTCCACTCTTGGCATTCTCTCAACCAGCTTCAAGAGGTATTATATATATTTCATTTAACAGGTGTGCCTTGTTAAAAGTTAATTTGTGGAATTTCTTTCCTTCTTAATGCGTTTGAGCCAATCAGTTGTGTTGTGACAAGGTAGGGGTAGTATACAGAATATATCTCTATTTGGTAGCTCAAATAAGCAAAGAGAAATTACAGTCAATCATTACTTTAAGATGTGAAGGTCATTCAGTATCGAACATTTCAAGAACTTTTAACGTTTCTTCGAGTGTAGTTGCAAAAACCATCAAGCGCTATGATGAAACTGGCTCTCATGAGAACCGCCACAGGACAGGAAGACCCAGTTACCTCTGCTGCAGAGGATAAGTTCAGTTAACTGCACCTCAGATTGCAGCCAAAATAAACACTTCACAGAGTTCAAGTAACAGACCCATCTCTACATCAACTGTTTCAGAGGAGACTGCATGAATCAGGCCTTCATGGTCTAATTGCTGCAAGGAAACCACTACTAAAGAACACCACTAAGAAGAAGAGACTTGGTTGGGCCAAGAAACATGAGCAATGGACATTAGACCGGTGGAAATCTGTCCTTTGGTCTGATGTGATTTTTGGATCCAACTGCCATGTCTTTGTATGACGCAGAGTAGGTGAACGGATGATCTCCGCATGTGTGGTTCCCACCATGAAGCATGGGGGAGGAGGTGTGATGATGTGTATATAGTCTCGCTATTGTTATTTTACTGTTATTTTACTGCTGCTCTTTAACTAGTTGTTACTTTTATTTCTTATTCTTATTTTGTATTTTTTAAACTGCATTGTTGGTTAGGGACTTGTAAGTAAGCATTTAACTGCGCATGTGACTAATACCATTTGATTTGATGTGGGGGGTGCTTTACTGGTGACTCTGTCAGTGATTTATTTAGAAGTCAAGGCACACTTTACCAGCATGGATACCACAGCATTCTGCAGCAATACGCCATCCCATCTGCTTTGCTCTTAGTAGGACTATCATTTATTTTTCAACAGGACAATGACCTAAAACACACCTTCAGGCAGTGTAAGGGTTATTTGACCAAGAAGGAGAGTGATGGTGTGCTGTATCAGATGACATGGCCTCCACAATCTCCCGACCTCAACCTAATTGAGATGGTTGGGGATGACCGCAGAGCGATGGAAAAGCAGCTAACAAGTGCTCAGCATGTGTGGGAACTTCTTCAAGACTGTTGGAAAAGCATTCCTCATGAAGCTGGTTGAAAGAGTGTGAAAGCTGTCATCAAGGCAAAAGGGTTTCTACTTTAAAGAATCGCATATAAAATATATTTTGATTTCGGTTACTACATGATTCCATATGTGTTATTTCATAGTTTTGATGTCTTCACTATTATTCTACAATGTAGAAAATAGTAAAAATGTAAGAAAAACCCTTGAATGAGTAGGTGTGTACAAACTTCTGACTGGCACTATATATATATATATATATATATATATACATACATATATATATACATACACATACATACACACAGTATTGATACATAAATACATACACTGTATATATATAGTTACAAAAGTATGTGGACACCCTTTCAATTTACTGGATTTGGCTATTTCAGCCACACCCGCTACTGACAGGTGTATAAATCAAGCACACAGCCATACAATCTCCATAGACAAACATTGGCAGTAGATTAGCCTTTCTGAAGAGCCCTAGTGACTTTCAACATGGCACAGTCATAGGATGACACCTTTCCAACAATTCAGTTCATTACATTTCTGCCCTGCTAGAGCTGCCCGGTCAACTGTAAGTGCTGTTGTTGTGAAGTGTTGCTCGTAAAAATAGTTTGTCCTCGGTTGCAACATTCACTGCCGAGTTCCAAACTGCCTCTGGAAGCAACGTCTGGACAAGAACTGTTTGTCGGGAGCTTCATGAAATGGATTTCCATGGTTGAGCAGCCACACACAAGCCTAAGATCATCATGCGCAATGCCATATTTTGGCTGGAGTGGTGTAAAGGTCCTGGCCATTAGACTTTGGAGTAGTGGAAACACGTTCTCTGGAGTGAGGAATCACGCTTCACCATCTGGTAGTCCGATGGACGAATCTTGGTTTGGCGGATGCCAGGAGAACGTTACCTGCCCGAATACATATTTCCAACTTTAAAGTTTGGTGGAGGAGGAATACTGTTTTTAATGGTTCGGGCTAAGCCCCTTACTTCCAGTGAAGGGAATTCTTAACCCTACATCATACAATGACATTCTAGACGATTATGTGCGTTCAACTTTGTGGCAACAGTTTGGGGAAGGCCCTTTCCTGTTTCAGCTTGACAATGTCTCCTGTGCACATAGCGAGGTCCATAGAGAAATGGTTTGTTGAGATCGGTGTGGAAGAACTTGACTGGCCTGCACAGAGCCCTGACCTCAACCCCATCAAACATCTTTAGAATGAATTGGAACGCCGACTGCAAGCCAGGTCTTATCGCCCAACATCAGTGTCCAACCTCACTAATGCTCCTGTGACTGAATGGAAGCAAGTCCCCGCAGCAATGTTCCAACATCTAGTGGAAAGCCTTCCCAGAAGAGTGGAGGCTGTTATAGCTGCAAAGGAAAGACCAACTCTATATTAATGCCCATGATTTTGGAATGAGATGTTCGATGAGCAGGTGTCCACATACTTTTGGCCATGTAGTGTGTATATAGTGCATTCAGAAAGTATTCAGACCCTTTTCCCCTTTTCCACATTTTGTTACATTACAGCTTTATTTCTAAAAATGATTAAATACATTTTTCCCCTCATCAATCTACCCACAATACCCCAAAATGACAAAGTGAAAACAAATTTTTATAATATATAAAATACCTTATTTACATACGTTTTCAGACCCTTTGCTATGCGACTCGAAATTGAGTTCGGGGTCATCCTGTTTCCATCCATCATCCATCATCCTTCAGATGTTTCCATTGATCATCCTTCAGATGTTTCTACAACTTGATTGGGATCCACCTGTGGTCATTTCAATTGGTTGGACATGATTTGGAAAGGCACACACCTGTCTATATGAAGTCCCACAGCTAACAATGCATGCCAGAGCAAAAACTATGGCACAAGGTCGAAGAAATTGTCAGAGAGCGCAGACAGGATTGTGTCGAGGCACATAACAGTTCTGCAGCATTGAAGGTCACCAAGAACACAGTGGCCTCCATAATTCTTAAATGGAAGAAGTCTGGATCCACCAAGATTGTTCCTAGTGCTGGCTGCCAGGCCAAACTTAGCAATCGAGGGAGAAGGCTCTTGGTCAGGCAGGTGGCCAAGAAACCGAGGGTCACTCTGACAGAGCTCCAGATTTCCTCTGTGGAGATGGGAGAAGCTTCCAGAAGGACAATCATCTCTGCATCACCACCAATCAGGCCTTTATGGTAGAGTGACCAGACGGAAGCCACCCATCAGTAAAAGGAACATGACAGCCCATTTGGAGTTTGCCAAAGGTATCTAAAGACTCTCAGACAATGAGAAACAAGATGATCTTTTCTGATGAAACAAAGATTGAACTCTTTGGCCTGAATGCCAAGTGTCATGTCTGGAGGAAACCTGGCACCATCCCTACGGTGAAGCACGGTGGTGGCAGCGTCATGCTGTGGGGATGTTTTTCAGCGGCAGGGACTGGGAGACTAGTCAGGATCGAGGGAAAGATGAACGGAGCAAAGTACCGAGAGATCCTTGATGAAATCCTACTCCAGAGCACTCAGGACCTCAGACTGGGGCAAAGGTTCACCTTCCAACAGGACAACGACCCTAAGCACACATGCAAGACAACGCAGGAATGGCTTCGGGACAAGTCTCTGAATGTCCTTGAGTGGCTCAGCCAGAGCCCGGATTTGAACCTGATCGAACATCTCTAGAGAGACCTGGAAATAGCTGTGCTGCGACACTCCCCATCCAACCTGACAGAGCTTGAGAGGATTTGCAGAGAAGAATTGGAGAAACTCCCCAAATACAGGTGTACCAAGATTGTAGCGTCATACCCAAGAAGACTTGAGGATGTAATCGCTGCCAAAGGTGCTTCAACAAAGTACTGAGTAAAGGGTCTGAATACTTGTAAATGTGATATTTCAGTTTTTTATTTTTAATACATTTGCAAAACATTCAAAAAACCTGTTATTTCATTGTCATTAAAGGGTACTGTGTATAGATTGATGAAGGGGAAAAAAACTATTTAATCCATTTTAGAATAAGGCTGTAACATAACAAAATGTGTAAAAGGTGAAGGGGTCTGAATATTTTCCAAATGCACTTTATATACCTTTATTTGTTTATTTATTAGTATTCCGGACACCAAATATTTATATATTTATATATTTCAATTTTACTTTTAGACTTGTGTGTATTGTTAGATATTACTGCATTGTTGGAGCTAGGCACACAAACTTTTCTCTACACCTGCAATAACATCTGCTAAACATGTGTATGCGACCAATTCAAATCCGATTTGATTGGAGAGAAACAATGACAGTAGCACTGTTGGTGCAGTGTATGCCAGGCACATTTAAGGACATTTTATGCTACAGTGCTGCAGTCTATAGAGAGGGCCTCTACTGGCTCTAGAGTCTAGTGTCTTATCTAATGAGTCTGTGTTGACCCCTCTTTGTGGGATAGATCTGCCTGGCAGCCCCTCACTACTGAGTGACCATGTCCACGAGAAACCACTGACCTCTGGAGCCACAGGATAGCCACAGGATAGCCACAGGATAGCCACAGGATAGCCACGGGATAGCCACAGGATAGCCACAGGATAGCCACAGGATAGCCACAGGATAGCCACAGGATAGCCACGGGATAGCCACAGGATAGCCACGGGATAGCCACGGGATAGCCACGGGATAGCCACAGGATAGCCACAGGATAGCCACGGGATAGCCACAGGATAGCCACAGGATAGCCACAGGATAGCCACGGGATAGCCACAGGATAGCCACGGGATAGCCATGGGATAGCCACGGGATAGCCACAGGATAGCCACAGGATAGCCACGGGATAGCCACAGGATAGCCACAGGATAGCCACAGGATGGTTTTTCAATACCGTCGATACAGTTTAAACTATTTCTTTGACTTTTTTTTAGTTTTATCAATTGGAATATTTGGTAGCTACTCTTTAAGTAGATACCTACAGTCAACTTTGCAATACTTTAAGTGATAAAGAAGATTGTGTTGTTCATTTCACCAGTCACATCATTTTTCATTATGAAGCTTACCTGTAGTCCCCAGTCACATGGTGTTTGTTGACAAGCACACAACAACAAGAGACCGGAGCCTTGTCACTCACTGTTGTGTAGCATGCGCCAGGTGATCTAGTTACAGTATGGAATTCACTACTATATGTTTTCCTGCTAGATATCTTACAACTATTAAAAGTTAACTGTTTCAAATGTGCTAAATGCTCCACAGTTGTGCACTCAAGGTGGGTGTTTGTAATGAACCACTGCTTCAGGGAACAGAGTACAGACTCTGAGAATACCACATCTTGTATGCCCATAGGCTATCACCCCCGGCACTCTATATAGCCAAGCGGCTTTATCCCAAACATGAAGAAATGTAAAGGCAGCAGGTGGGAGAGTCTTTGAAGATGAAACCAGTGCAGAGTCCCTTCCCTCCTCCCTGCAGACGTTGCCTTCTAAAGGCTACAGCACACTGCTCAAAGCCTAGCTGACATTTGCATGAATCCATCAGCGACGCAACGACAGCACTGACTCTTGGGTCCGTATATTTAGAAAACTATTTGTCATTGAGGATGATGTCTCCCCACATGAAATAATAATACAGTTTACAATAGTATACTAGAGTACATACTATATAACTTAAACTGTACTATATTGTAGAATACTATGCAACACACTAGTATCCCTCGATCATGTATAGTACAATAGAATGTTGTAGTTTACTGTAGAATACTATAGTAAATACTACAGTATTATCTGCAAAAAAACACTATAGTAGATATTACAGTAACGTCCCTAAAAACACTACAGTCTGCAAAAACACGTTTTTAACTATAGTAAATACTACAGTATTTAATTTGCATATACCCTGCCCATTCCCCTCACCCAAATTGCAATTTGTGTCACGCATAATTGGGAAACCTACAGTGATGGAAAAAAGTATTTGATCCCCTGCTGATTTTGTATGTTTTCCCACTGACAAAGAAATGATCAGTCTATAATTTTAATGGTAGATTTATTTGAACAGTGAGAGACAGAATAATAACAGAAAAATCCAGAAAAACGCATGTCAAAAATGTTATAAATTGATTTGCATTTTTAATGAGGGAAATAAGTATTTGACCCCCTCTCAATCAGAAAGATTTCTGGCTCCCAGGTGTCTTTTATACAGGTAACGAGCTGAGATTAGGAGCACACTCTTAAAGGGAGTGCTCCTAATCTCAGTTTGTTACCTGTAAAAAAGACACCTGTGTAACGGCGTTCGTCTGTTGAAAGAGAGTCGGACCGAAATGCAGCGTGTAGGTTACTCATGTGCTTTAATAAAGGAAATAGCGATACATGAAATAACTGTGAGAATACAAAACAACAAACGGAACGTGAAACTATACAGCCTATCTGGTGAATACACAAAGACAGGTACAATCACCCACGAAATACAACGCGAACTCAAGCTACCTAAATACGGTTCCCAATCAGAGACAAAGAGAAGCACCTGACTCTCATTGAGAACCGCCTCAGGCAGCCAAACCTATACCACACCCCTAATCAGCCGCAATCCCAAATAATACAAACCCCAATACGAAACACAACATATATACCCATGTCACACCCTGGCCTACCCAAACTATTAACAAAACACAAAATACAATGACCAAGGCGTGACAACCTGTCCACAGAAGCAATCAATCAATCAATCAGATTCCAAACTCTCCACCATGGCCAAGACCAAAGAGCTCTCCAAGGATGTCAAGGACCAGATTGTAGACCTACACAAGGCTGGAATGGGCTACAAGACCATCGCCAAGCAGCAAGCAATGAACATCTGAATGATTCAGAGGACAACTTGGTGAAAGTGTTGTGGTCAGATGAGACCAAAATGGAGCTCTTTGGCATCAACTCAACTCGCTGTGTTTGGAGGAGGAGGAATGCTGCCTATGACCCCAAGAACACCATCCCCACCGTCAAACACGGAGGTGGAAACATTATGCTTTGGGGGTGTTTTTCTGCTGAGGGTACAGGACAACTTCACCGCATCAAAGGGACGATGGACGGAGCCATGTACCATCAAATCTTGGGTGAGAACCTCCTTCCGTCAGCCAGGGCATTGAAAATGGTTCGTTGATGGTTATTCCAGCATGACAATGACCCAAAACACATGGCCAAAGGCAACACAGGAGTGGCTCAAGAAGAAGCGCATTAAGGTTGCCATCACCATCATCGCCATCACGGTTGACAACTCCATTGTGTCCTCCTCCCAGAGCGCTAAGAACCTTGGCGTGATCCTGGACAACACCCTGTCGTTCTCAACTAACATCAAGGCGGTGGCCCGTTCTTGTAGGTTCATGCTCTACAACATCCGCAGAGTACAACCCTGCCTCACACAGGAAGCAGCGCAGGTCCTAATCCAGGCACTTGTCATCTCCCGTCTGGATTACTGCAACTCGCTGTTGGCTGGGCTCCCTGCCTGTGCCATTAAACCCCTACAACTCATCCAGAACGCCGCAGCCCGTCTGGTGTTCAACCTTCCCAAGTTCTCTCACGTCACCCCGCTCCTCCGCTCTCTCCACTGGCTTCCAGTTGAAGCTCGCATCCGCTACAAGACCATGGTGCTTGCCTACGGAGCTGTGAGGGGAACGGCACCTCAGTACCTCCAGGCTCTGATCAGGCCCTACACCCAAACAAGGGCACTGCGTTCATCCACCTCTGGCCTGCTCGCCTCCCTACCACTGAGGAAGTACAGTTCCCGCGCAGCCCAGTCAAAACTGTTCGCTGCTCTGGCCCCCCAATGGTGGAACAAACTCCCTCACGACGCCAGGACAGCGGAGTCAATCACCACCTTCCGGAGACACCTGAAACCCCACCTCTTTCAGGATTACCTAGGATAGGATAAAGTAATCCTTCTCACCCCCCCTTAAAAGATTTAGATGCACTATTGTAAAGTGGCTGTTCCACTGGATGTCTTAAGGTGAACGCACCAATTTGTAAGTCGCTCTGGATAAGAGCGTCTGCTAAATGACTTAAATGTAAATGTAAATGTAAAATGTAAGGTCCTGGAGTGGCCTAGCCAGTCTCCACACCTTAATCCCATAGAAAATCTGTGGAGGGAGCTGAAGGTTCGAGTTGCCAAACGTCAGCCTCGAAACCTTAATGACTTGAAGAAGATCTGCAAAGAGGAGTGGGACAAAATCCCTCCTGAGATGTGTGCAAACCTGGTGGCCAAGAAACGTCTGACCTCTGTGATTGGCAACAAGGGTTTTGCCACCAAGTACTAAGTCATGTTTTGCAGGGGGGTCAAATACTTATTTCCCTCATTAAAATGCAAATCAATTTATAACATTTTTGACATGCGTTTTTCTGGATTGTTTTTGTTGTTATTCTGTCTCTCACTGTTCAAATAAACCTACCATTAAAATGATAGACGGATCCTTCCTTTGTCAGTGGGCAAACGTACAAAATCAGCAGGGGATCAAATACTTGTTTCCCTCACTGTAAGTATGATCCCCAATTAGAGACAACGATAATCAGCTGCGTCTAATTGGGAATCATACAAAACACCAACATAGAAAATCAAACCTAGAACCACACAGAAATTATAACTAGAGCAAGAAACCCTAGTCACGCCCTGACCAACTCTACCATAGAAAATACAGGTTTTCTATGGTCAGGACGTGACAATAATACAGTAATGTCTGCAAAAACACTACAGTAAATACTACAGTATACTACAATCCACATAAACAATCAATTAATTACTGTAGTATATACCACAGTTTTATTTTACAACAGTATTTATACCTTCAATATTACAGTCAATATTACAGTGTACTACAGTTAATACTACATGTAATACTATAATATTTTTATATGTGGGTCTGAGAGCTTTCATTCTCAGTTGGTTATTTTTTAGACACAAGTACCTTTCAAACTCAAAAAAGAATTGTTTTGTGCTTTTTGTATCCCAATCTAGCTTGCAAGCATATGTTTGCGAGAGTGTGTGCGTGTGTATATATGTGCGCAGGCGTGTGTATTTTTGTGAGTGTGTGTGTGTGCATTCGCCTTCGTGTTTGCGAGTGTATGTGTAAACAGCGTATTGGTTGTTTGGTCCTGGCAGTAAGAACAGCAGCTAGAAGAGTATGGATTGTGCTTGTCTGTCTGCCAGGTGGAGGTTAACTGCAATGGACAAGGCCCTCCAGCATCACCTGCTAGAGGACTGTCTTCATTTCTCCTGCGTCTCTATTCATTTAGACTATTGGGTGAGATGTAGAGGCGTTAAGCATATAACACCCCCACTATCCTTCCATTGTTGGACAGTCAGGGAATAGTTCTGCAGTTATTTAAGATAGATAGATAGATAGATAGATAGATAGATAGATAGATAGATAGATAGATAGATAGATAGATAGATAGATAGATAGATAGTAACATACAAAATCTTCCAAAATGTCTGAACTCCTAAGCTTCTAAAAAAGAGTTTATATTGCGTTATAAGAGATGACAGTGTCACGCCCTGATCTGTTTCACCGTGTCCTTGTGCTTGTCTTCACACCCTCCAGGTGTTGCACATCTTCCCCACTTATCCTCTGGGTATTTATACCTGTGTTTTCTGTCTGTCTGTGACAGTTCGTCTTCTCATCTCCTTTTGGATTGTTAGTAAATGTCTTGGACTCTAACCATCTGCCTCCTGTGTCTGCGTCTGGGTCTCGCCTTGTGCCCTCATAAAACGTGCTTTCATCCGCCATTTTCCATTCTGCCTTATTGCCTTTCTTGTTTCCTGTCAAAGTCGCTCTTTTTCCAGCATTTTTTTATTATTGATTTCTCTCCTAGCTGTCATTCTTGTTTTTGGGGTGCAGTGTTGTATGTATGATGTAACAGAACCAGGGGCTAGAACCAAAATTATTTTCCAATTGTTTCGTTCTGAACAGAACTACTTTTTATTTTTTTCACTGTTCCTACCAGCAAAATAAAGTTCTGAACCCAATTCGAACCAAAGAAAGTAACATCTTATATCATTCCTTCCTGTTCCTTTTTTAACCTGTGAAAACATTTGTTTTACGTTTAGCTCATTAAATGACTCAGTGTGGATAGAGCAGGCAAGCTAGTTGTTTACATGCGTGATGGACAGACGAGTGTAGTTTATGGAGCAAGATGCGACTGACAGGAGGAGGAGGAGGATTGAAGTTTGTTATGACATGCATTATATGAATTAGGTCCACAGAATTATACCTAGGAGGAGTAGCTTCTGTGGAGGAACTTTGAATGTAGTTTCTAGCTAACAAGCTTGTTGTGCATGTTAGCTAAAAACAAGTCTTAACTTTTTGTAGTTAATATGTCCAACTTCAAATGTGATAACTAGACGTATAGTATCCTTAACTAGCATTGAAAAAGTGAATCCAAAGGTGCGGACTCCGGCCGCAAAACCTAAACCTATAGGCGAGGGTCTGGGTGGGCATCTATCGTAGCGGGCCCCGGACAGGGCACCCTCGTTGCTGGAGCCTCCAGACTAGGCACCCTTGTTGCTGGAGACTCCGGACTGGAGACTGTCGCTGGAGGCTCCGGACTGGACAACGTCGCTGGAGGCTCCGGACTGGAGGCCGTCTCTGGAGGCTCCGGACTGGAAGCCGTCTCTGGAGGCTCCGGACTGGAGACCGTCGCTGGAGGCTCCAGATTGGAGGCCATCGTTGGAGGCTTCGTGCCATGACTCCTCACTGGAGGCTTCCTGCCATGACTACTCACTGGAGGCTTCGTGCCGTGGATAAACACTGGAGGCTTCTTGCCATGGATCATCACTGGAGGCTTCGTGCCATGGATCATCACTGGAGGCTTCTTGCCATGGATCATCACTGGAGGCTTCGTGCCATGGATCATCACTGGAGGCTTCTTGCCATGGATTATCACTGGAGTGGAGAGACACACAGGAGGCCTGGTTCTGGGAGCAGGCACAGGACTCACCAGGCTGGGGAGACATACATGATGATTAGTCCTTGGCCGAGGCACCGGATAAACTGGGCCGTGGAGGCGCACTGGAGGTCTCGAGCTAAGAGCCTGCACAACCCGTCCTGGCTGGATGGTGACTTTGGCCCGGCATGTGTGGGGCTCAGGCACAGGATGCACTGGGCTGTGCAGACGCACTGGAGACACAGTGCGCAGAGCCGGCGCAGGATATCCTGGGTCGTGGAGACATACTGGAGGTCTGGAGAGCAGGGCTGGCACAATCCGTCCTAGCTGGATGCTCACCCTAGCCCGGCAGATACGGGGAGCTGGGATGTAGCACGGTGCCTGACCAGTACGACGCCCGCCACGGTAAGCACGTGGAGTTGGCTCAGGTCCAACCTGACTCTGCCACACTCCCCGGCTGCCTCTCGGGCTTCCTTGCCAGCTGCATTCCCTCATAACGTTGCCACTCCGCTTTAGCTGCCAACTTCGCCTTCCTCTCTGCTTCTACCTGCTCCCAGGGCAGGCGATCCTTCCCGGCCAGGATCTCCTCCCAAGTCCAGGATCCCTTGCCATTTAAAATGTCCAGTCCCCTTCTTACCACGCTGCTTGGTCCTTTGGTGGTGGGACGTTCTGTCACGGCTGTTGAAGGATGAGGACCAAGGTGCAGTGTGGTGAGCGTACATTTTATTTTATTTAAGAAATGACGCCGACAAAACAATAAACAATACAAAACAAACCTTGACGCTTAAGGCAATGTGCCATCAAAAAAAGTTAACTTCCAACAAACACAGGTGGGAAAAAGGGTACCTAAGTATGCTTCCCAATCAGAGACAACGATAGACAGCTGTCCCTGATTGAGAACCATGCCCGGCCAAAACATAGAAATAGAAAATCATAGAAACACAAAACATAGAATGCCCACCCCAACTCACACCCTGACCAAACCAAAATAGAGACATAAAAAGGATCTCTAAGGTCAGGGCGTGACACAGACACTGGAATGAGGGCTTTGCATAGACGCTTTGTTGAGTGGGACTATAAAAAGAATGCCTGGAATGTTATTAACCGGTTCCCATGCTTTTAAAATAACAATTCTGTTCCGGAACAGTATGGATCACTTTCATTCAAGGTTCCGTTTTGGTTCTTTGAAACATTTAGTTATTTTCTGGTTTTCGGTTCTGGCCCCTGAACAGAACAGAGGCATATCACTGCTATACACTGTACCAGTCTAGTCCTGGAGCGCTGGTAGAACAAAGCAACACACTTAATAGGTTCAGTCTCGTCTGGAGGACCAACAGAGACTTTCAGGCTTATACAAGAGATCCATATCTACAGCCTGTCTGAGAACCAGCACTGTCAGCTCCTATAGACCAGAAAACACGACGAGTTGACATTACATTACTCAGTCTCAATATTAAACATTTACATTTACATTTAAGTCATTTAGCAGACGCTCTTATCCAGAGCGAAGAGAAAAAAATCCTCATTAACTACAATACAGCTCCATTTCTTGAAATTCAGCGGTGGAATTGGGAGGGATATGGCTGCTTTTAGAGCAGATGGAAATACAGACTTTATATATTTCGATGTGTTTCAGAATCATTTAGAAGGAGGCTTATACTGTATTTTAGTGATGTGAAGGAATAGAGTGAATCCATACTCTACCTCCGGTAAGATCTACATTATGCTTTTCTTACTGCACACCAACTATCTCTGCCTCCTGTAGACCTCCAGAAAAGGGCCCGATATTGATTTTAAGATTTTAGTTTTTTTCATTTCTTTAGGTGGATTTTTGGATTTTTTTTGTTTACTCTCTTATTGATTGATGGCAATAACTTTCCCATTGAGCTGAGCCAACTGTCATCTCACTGAAGGAAATATGAGCTTCCCCCACTGTTATAACGCAACTTCGATTTCCTGTTTGTGAGAATGTCAAATATTTACTCACTCTGAACAAGTGTGGATAGGAGCTACTTAGACTCAGCTATCATGTCTTTACTCTCTTCTCAGCCCATACCCAAGAAGACATATTCCTGGCCAATATTCAGACTTTAACGGGTGCAGCAGGAGTCATGTTTATGGGACGGTTGGTCTGTGGCTCATTATAATGTTGGGACCTCCTGGGAGAAGTGGGGAAAGGGTTAAGTGATGCCAAAGGCCGGGCTAAGGCCACAGGCCACATGATTGTTGCCGGTAAATCACTGGGAGGAAGCAGCCGAGAGAGAAGAGTGACTGTGTTTCAAACTCAAAGTAGACAGCCCCTCGGCCCTAAACCCTCAGCCCTTGAATGACGTTTTACATCGTCACATCCGAGTGTACCTTAAATGTCCCTTGCCCAAGCGAGTGAGAGTGATGATCGGAGAGGCAATGTCCTTGGTGGAAATTGAGTTTTAAAGTTGAGTTTTAAAAAACCTACCTAAAGCTTTTGATGTATATAGTAAGCTAACGTATCTAGCTAGCACTCCGGTCAAGTAGCTAGCTACAGTTACCCATAGCTGGCTAGCTAGTCTTATAGTTTGGTGATTTATTCCAACAATTTGACACTTTGCGGCCACAAGAGTTTGACATGTGACTACAGTTTGCATTGAATTGTGGGTCATATCAACCCCGCAAGTGACCAAGTTGTTCACTCGCTCCCTCGAGCTAAATCGAGGGTCAAGGGGGCAACGTAAGTGAATTGGACCTCCACTTAAGATGGCAAACAAACTGAATCTGGTTTCTATGGGGATTCCCCTGAGGGAAAGTGGCTAGTGCAAGGGCTGAAGGGGTAAAAATAACGTGTTTGGACTGCAGCCCGTGTCTGCCGGTGGTACGAGTGGAGCTGAAGCATTTTACGCCCCCTCTGCCGAGTGTAAAACGCTTTGACCAAAGGCTTATCAGGGGTACACACCGGTTCAGAGTGCCTGGGGGAGGGTGTATCTGTGATCTTGACACTGCTGGACAGGCAGGACTCGGACACCAGGGCCCCTCAGTACCTCCCCTCTGCGACCAATGGGCCTCAGTGTAAAACCACAGGGTCACAAATGTCTTGCCGCGCAGTCATTACCAACTGTGTGAAGTCAATACGCAGGATCTCAGTGCAAACTACATGGGTATGGTGTGAATCACAGGATGACAGGGCTACCTGAAAAATCACATTACAAACAGCAAGACCACTGTACAAACAAGCTTTACTGTCCATGCAACACCATCACTGTGCAAACTGCAGGATCAAAAAACAAAGTACGGTACATGAATAGGGTACAGTCAACAGGTCACACACATTGTCAGAGACTCATACATGACAAGATAACAACGTGATCCAAACCCTTTCCTCCTCTTCAATAATCTCACGCAGGGTGTGCGATAGGACAATGGAACACAGTTCCAGGCACATCAGCTTGTCTGTTGTGTTGCTGTGGTTAACCTCTGGAAGTCGTCATCTTGCCCTAAGATCCTTGACGCCTGAGAGTGGGGGTCATTTTGTGTGCCAGTCCAGTCAGTTAGAGGCCTTGCCCTAAGATCCTTGACGCCTGAGAGTGGGGGTCATTTTGTGTGCCAGTCCGTCAGTTAGAGGCATTGCCCTAAGATCCTTGACGCCTGAGAGAGGGGGTCATTTTGTGTGCCAGTTCGTCAGTTAGAGGCCTTGCCCTAAGATCCTTGATGCCTCAGAGAGGGGGTCATTTTGTGTGCCAGTCCGTCAGTTAGAGGCCTTGCCCTAAGATCCTTGACGCCTCAGAGTGGGGGTCATTTTGTGTGCCAGTCCGTCAGTTAGAGGCCTTGCCCTAACTCTGTTAGAAGTGTTGAAGCACACAGAGAAGCCCATTGACTGTGGGTGAATGCAGGCTGGCTCACTGGACATGCAGACGGTCCTCCCTGCTGCTGTTTTGGACTTTGTGTCTAATAGTTTTCTATGACTTTCTCATCTACTTTTCAGACTGTCATGAAACGAACTCAGTTGACCCCTCATTAGTGTTAATTAGTGTAATGTCTGAAGAGGGCAGTGGAGAAACAGACGATTCAAGTACAAAGGTATTGGGACAGTGCCCATCACTAGGCCATGTAAAATAGCTGTGTGTGTGTTGGTGTGTCCATGGTATATTCTTGGCACCACAACACTGGGCTTCAAAACCGTCAAACCGCCGCGACACACTACTAAAGAGTTCCCCTTCATGTCACAAGGTGGATTCAGGGAAGTAAATTCATATAGAAAATGTAGTTACAGAAGAAAAAGCTATTGCACATATTGGCCCTGTAAGTCAGTCATATTTATCGTTAAGCACTGAAAGAACAGACCGTATTAAGGTCAGCCTTTAGTGACGTAATTCTATTAAGTAAAACATCTACAGTATTTAAATCTAGTGACTAATTCATAAGAGATGGTTTTCTTCAATTTAGCCTATCACCCAAAGTCAAGCTTTCCTGTTTCTCATTGGAAAAACAACACTAGTCATTGTGATTGATGAATAAGCATGTCTGATAAGCAGAGGACCCAGTCCTGGTCTCCTGATATCCTGAACCGATTTCAGCCCATATTACACCCAGGGGTGTTTCTAGGATGTGAAGACATTTGGGGCTTAGCCCAAAGCCAGGAGGGGGGTCCGGGGAAGGAAATTGTTTTTTAAAAGCTAGATGCATGAATTTGATGCACTTTGAAATGAACATCGAGAGATTAGAACATTGAGAGATTAGATCTTTATCAGGTAACTTGCACCTTCCCACTTGCCAAAGCAGACACTGTCAGTACTCAAATACAATTGCTACTGTGGGTCTCTCTTCTCTGGAACAGTCTCTACACTGGAACACTCTCTACTCTGGAACAGTCTCTACACTGGAACACTCTCTACTCTGGAACAGTCTCTACTTTGGAACACTCTCTACTCTGGAACGTCCTCTACTCTGGAACAGTCTCTACTCTGGAACACTCTCTACTCTGGAACAGTCTCTACTCTGGAGCACTCTCAACTCTGGAACACTCTCTACTCTGGAACACTCTCAACTCTGGAACAGTCTCTACTCTGGAGCACTCTCAACTCTGGAACACTCTCTACTCTGGAGCACTCTCAACTCTGGAACACTCTCTACTCTGGAACACTCTCTACTCTGGAACACTCTCAACTCTGGAACACTCTCTACTCTGAAACACTCTCTACTCTGGAACACTCTCTACTCTGGAGCACATACATCTACAGTGTATTGCCAAAAACCACTCACCAACGTCAAACAGACTCTGACCTGTCCAATGAGCCAGGCTGATTAAAGAATCCCACAGTACCCAAACACCTTCTCACTCTCACTCTCTCACACACACTGTGCAGTATTTAGAATCCATAGAGCAGCTTTAAGTCTGTGTGATCACACCTCCTCTGCTTCTCTACATCACTTTCACTGTGTCATCTGTTGCTGTCTCTCTCGTCTGCCCTCTTCTGTAGCTGTCTCTTAGTTTAAGTTTAAGTTTTAATGTCACATGCACAAGTACAGTGAAATGCCTTTCATGCAAACCCAACAACACAATAATCTTTAACAATGTATTACTAGAAAAAAAGAAATAACATGAGAGATAAGAGTAATAAATATGAAATACACAAAGTAAGCATACTATATACAGAACATATTTGAAAAGTCTTCCTCCATCGATCCAGGGATACTGGATCGATAAAGGTAGATATGTAATGGGGTAAGGTGACTAGGCATCAGGATATAAGATAAACAGAGTAGCAACTTATATGATGATTGTATGTGAGTGTGCGGGTGTGTAGAGTCAGTATAAATGTACTGTATGTGCATATTATGTGTGAACAAATGATGGCGCGAGTGTGTGTGTATGTTGGTGTGTCAGTGTGTGTGTATGTTGGTGTGTCAGTGTGTGTGTATGTTGGTGTGTCAGTGTGTGTGTATGTTGGTGTGTCAGTGTGTGTGTATGTTGGTGTGTCAGAGTGTATGTATGTTGGTGTGTCAGTGTGTATGTTGGTGTGTCAGTGTGTATGTTGGTGTGTCAGTGTGTATGTTGGTGTGTCAGTGTGTGTGAGTGTTGGTGTGTCAGTGTGTGTGTATGTTGGTGTGGCAGTGTGTGTGTATGTTGGTGTGTCAGTGTGTGTGTATGTTGGTGTGTCAGTGTGTATGTTGGTGTGTCAGTGTGTATGTATGTTGGTGTATCAGTGTGTGTGTATGTTGGTGTGTCAGTGTGTGTGTATGTTGGTGTGTCAGTGTGTGTGTATGTTGGTGTGTCAGTGTGTGTGTATGTTGGTGTGTCAGTGGGTGTGTATGTTGGTGTGTCAGTGTGTGTGTATGTTGGTGTGTCAGTGTGTGTGAGTGTTGGTGTGTCAGTGTGTGTGTATGTTGGTGTGTCAGTGTGTGTGTATGTTGGTGTGGGAGTGTGTGTGTATGTTGGTGTGTCAGTGTGTGTGTATGTTGGTGTGTGAGTGTGTGTGAGTGTTGGTGTGTCAGTGTGTGTGTATGTTGTGTGTATGTTGTGTCAGTGTGTGTGTATGTTGGTGTGTCAGTGTGTGTGTATGTTGGTGTGTCAGTGTGTGTGTATGTTGGTGTGTCAGTGTGTGTGTATGTTGGTGTGTCAGTGTGTGTGTATGTTGGTGTGTCAGTGTGTGTGTATGTTGGTGTGTCAGTGTGTGTGTATGTTGGTGTGTCAGTGTGTGTGTATGTTGGTGTGTCAGTGTGTGTGAGTGTTGGTGTGTCAGTGTGTGTGTATGTTGGTGTGTCAGTGTGTGTGTATGTTGGTGTGGGAGTGTGTGTGTGTTGGTGTGTCAGTGTGTGTGTATGTTGGTGTGTGAGTGTGTGTGTGTTGGTGTGTCAGTGTGTGTGTATGTTGGTGTGTCAGTGTGTGTGTATGTTGGTGTGTCAGTGTGTGTGTATGTTGGTGTGTCAGTGTGTGTGTATGTTGGTGTGTCAGTGTGTGTGTATGTTGGTGTGTCAGTGTGTGTGTATGTTGGTGTGTCAGTGTGTGTGTATGTTGGTGTGTCAGTGTGTGTGTATGTTGGTGTGTCAGTGTGTGTGTATGTTGGTGTGTCAGTGTGTGTGTATGTTGGTGTGTCAGTGTGTGTGAGTGTTGGTGTGTCAGTGTGTGTGTATGTTGGTGTGTCAGTGTGTGTGTATGTTGGTGTGTCAGTGTGTGTGTATGTTGGTGTGTCAGTGTGTGTGTATGTTGGTGTGTCAGTGTGTGTGTGTATGTTGGTGTGTCAGTGTGTGTGTATGTTGGTGTGTCAGTGTGTGTGTATGTTGGTGTGTCAGTGTGTGTGAGTGTTGGTGTGTCAGTGTGTGTGTATGTTGGTGTGTCAGTGTGTGTGTATGTTGGTGTGTCAGTGTGTGTGTATGTTGGTGTGTCAGTGTGTGTGAGTGTTGGTGTGTCAGTGTGTGTGTATATTGGTGTGTCAGTGGTGTGTATGTTGGTGTGTCAGTGTGTGTGAGTGTTGGTGTGTCAGTGTGTGTGTATGTTGGTGTGTCAGTGTGTGTGAGTGTTGGTGTGTCAGTGTGTGTGTATGTTGGTGTGTCAGTGTGTGTGAGTGTTGGTGTGTCAGTGTGTGTGTATGTTGGTGTGTCAGTGTGTGTGTGTGTTGGTGTGTCAGTGTGTGTGAGTGTGCATAGAGACTGAAATAAAAGACGCAAGGTAAACTCTGTCCGTGTAGCTATTTCCTTAGCTATTTATCAGTCGTATTCCTTAGTGTCAGACTTGATGCACCGGTACCTCTTGTCGTGTGGCAGCAGAGATAATAGTCTATGACTTGGGTGGTTGGGGTCTTTAATGATTTTCTGGGCCTTCTTTTCAGACCGCATGATATAGAGGTCCTGGACGGGAGGGAGGGTACAGCTGTACAACTTTTTCAGGATGTGAGGGCCCATACCAAACTTTTTCAACCTCTTGAGGGGTTTGCGCCTCCTTCACGACTGTGCGTGTGTGTTTGGACCATTTTAAGTCATCAGGGATTTGGACTCGAGGAACTTACACGACCCGATGTCACAGGAAGGCCAAAAGGATCATCAAGGACAACAACCACCCGAGCCACTGCCTGTTCTCACCGCTACCATCCAGAAGGCGAGGTCAGTACAGGTGCATCAAAGCTGGGACCGAGAGACTGAAGAACAGCTTCTATCTCAAGGCCATCAGACTGTTTAATAGCCATCACTAGCCGGCTACCACCCGGTTACACAACCCTGCACCTCAGAGGCTGCTGCCCTATGTACATAGACATGTAATCACTGGTCACTTTAATAATGTTTACATACTGTTTTACTCATTTTGTATGTTTATACTGTATTCTACTGTATTTTGGTCAACGCCACTCCGACATTGCTTGTCCAAATATTTATATATTTCTTAATTCCATTATTTTACTTTCAAGATTGTGTGTATTGTGTGTATTGTTGTGAATTGTGAGATACTACTGCACTGTTGTAGCTAGGGAACACAAGCATTTCGCGACACCCGCAGTAACATCTGCTAAATATTTGTGTGTGACCAATACAATTTGATTTGATTTGGTGACGAGCTTGGAGGGGATAAGGGTGTTGAACGCTGGCTGCGCTGTAGTCGATGAACAGCGTTCTCACAGAGGTATTCCTCTTCTCTAAGTGGGTGAGGGCAGTGTGGAGAGCAATTGAGATTGGGTCATCGATGGACCTGTTGGGGCGATATGCAAATTGGAGTGGGTCTAGGGGGGCTGGGATGGTGGAGTTAATGTGGGCCATAACCAGCCTCTCAAAGCACTTCATGATTACAGAAGTGAATGATACAGGGTGGTAGTCATTGTGGCATGAAGCCTTAAGAGTTCTTAGGAACAGGGAGGATTGTGGTCATCTTAAAACATGTGAGGATTACAGACTGGGACAAGGAGAGGTTGAAAATGACTGTGAATATGCCTGGCAGCTGTTCTGTTCTGCGCACTCTCTTAGTATGCGTCCTGGAATAACGTCGGGGCCCGCGGCCTTAAGTGTTGATCTGATTAAAGACCCTTCTCACGTTGGCATCGGAGAGTAAGATCACACAGTCGGCTTGATCTTGTTGTCAAACCAAGCATAGAATGCGTTGAGTTGGTCTGGTAGAGAAGCATCGTTGGGCAGATCACGGTTGGGTCTTCCTTTGTAATCCGTAATGGACTGTAACCCCTGTCACATACCCGCGGGTGGTGGAGCCTGGGTAATATGATTCCACATTGTTCCTATATTGGACTTTTGCTTGTTTGATGACTGCGGAGGTCATAGTGGGCCGTCTGGTACTTATTCATGTCCTCTGTGTGCGGTAGCCATGCTCTTTAGTTTAGCGCCGACCTCTGTGTTAATCCAGGGCTTTTGATTGGAGAAGAATCAACCCCTCACCGTGGGTACAACGTTGCCGATGCATTTTCTGATGAAGCTGTTTCTGATGAAGCTGTTTCTGATGAAGCTGTTTCTGATTAATCTGCTTCTGATGAAGCTGTTTCTGATGAAGCTGTGTAGTAGACTGGTGTGTCTCTCTCCATCATATCCTATTCTTCTGTTGATGTCTCTGTGTCTTGTCTGGTGTGTCTCTCTCCATCATATCCTATTCTTCTGTTGATGTCTTTGTGTCTTGTCTGGTGTGTCTCTCTCCATCATATCCTATTCTTCTGTTGATGTCTCTGTGTCTTGTCTGGTGTGTCTCTCTCCATCATATCCTATTCTTCTGTTGATGTCTCTGTGTCTTGTCTGGTGTGTCTCTCTCCATCATATCCTATTCTTCTGTTGATGTCTCTGTGTCTTGTCTGGTGTGTCTCTCTCCATCATATCCTATTCTTCTGTTGAAGTCTCTGTGTCTTGTCTGGTGTGTCTCTCTCCATCATATCCTATTCTTCTGTTGATGTCTCTGTGTCTTGTCTGGTGTGTCTCTCTCCATCATATCCTATTCTTCTGTTGATGTCTCTGTGACTTGTCTGGTGTGTCTCTCTCCATCATATCCTATTCTTCTGTTGATGTCTCTGTGTCTTGTCTGGTGTGTCTCTCTCCATCACATCCTATTCTTCTGTTGATGTCTCTGTGTCTTGTCTGGTGTGTCTCTCTCCATCATATCCTATTCTTCTGTTAAAGTCTCTGTGTCTTGTCTGGTGTGTCTCTCTCCATCATATCCTATTCTTCTGTTGATGTCTCTGTGTCTTGTCTGGTGTGTCTCTCTCCATCATATCCTATTCTTCTGTTGATGTCTCTGTGTCTTGTCTGGTGTGTCTCTCTCCATCACTCTAGTGGTTAGAGTGTTGGACTAGTAACCGAAAGGTTGCAAGTTCAAATCCCCGTTCTGAATATCTATATTTGCTCAGTGCTATGATGCAGACCCTGATAGAGTGACAGGCGTTTTGCTGAGTGAAGACATTGACATCTAACCAGTGCTGTAGTGGTGGGGAGGGGCCAAGGGACATGAGTGGTCCACTGCCAATCTCAACCAATCACAGCAGGCCCCGTGTCACTCCAGGGGCTTCTTGCAGTGCCTGTTACTGCCTAGTGCAGTATATTGGACTGTTCATTTTTCTCATAGATATTTGTCAGTAGAACATTGTTTTTAATACTGCATAGCACAAGTCCTGTGTGGTTATGGAAACCCATAGACTGAAATGTTTAAAAAAACAACGTTTTACGATCAAAGGTTCAGGGCTGGATCAAAAACATCCCGGGCTGAGGCCCCCGGAAGTCCTGGCCTAAGGACGCCACTGACTACACCTCCTCCTACCTCCTCCTTCTACCCCCCCCCCTTTCTCAACGACTACTGTCGTCCCTCTCTGGCTCCCCTGGATGTTATCCCGGGTGATATGCATTAATGCTCTGCTCCGTTCCACTGTTGCATAAGCAGGTCTGCAACCCGTCCCTTAATACCTTACACTCTCTGTACCTGTCTACCATCTAGCACTGACCCCTCTCTCCACTACCACTGCTGCTCAACATATGGTGTAGAGGAAGTACAGGAACAAGCATATGCTGAATATCAGAAGGGTTTAGGTACAATAGAAAGCAGTGGAAAGGGAGTGTAGAAAGTGAGCGAGAATACAGCACAGTATCGGAAAAGACTAGCCGATTCACTATCACTATTTGAAGTGTCCAAAAACATAGACAAGCCCAGCTAGTTAGGGACCCATGGGAGAGGGTTTCTCTGTAGCAGACCGCTCAGCTTCGTCTGTGTCGTACCAGCTCCTGTAGAGGAGAGCAATTAGAGAAATTACAATCTGAAAATCTCTTCTGCACCAGAGGGTTCTGCGTCATTAGGCAGCAGAAGGCTGCTGTAGTGTGTGTGTGGTGTGTGTGTGTGTGTGTGTGTGTGAGCCTGTCAGTGATCACTAACATTGCCCAGACTTTTTAAAACCCCAACCCGACCTGGGCCCAGTTCCCCAAAAGCATCTTAAGGCTACGTTCATCTTAGAACCATAAGAGGCTTTTGGGAAACCGGCACAGACAGAAAGTAGGTATTTCCAGCCCTGACAGTAGTGTGTACAAAACCTGCAACCAGGGTAGAATCCAGGGGCCAGGTGAGGTGTCAGCCAGTTGAGTTGTAGTAAGTCCTGGGGACAGGGAGACACTCTCTCTCTCTCTCTCTCTGTCTGCCTATCTCTCTCTCTCTCTCTCTCTCTCTCTCTCTCTCTCTCTCTCTCTCTCTCTCTCTCTCTCTCTCTCTCTCTCTCTCTCTCTCTCTCTCTCTCTCTCTCTCTCTCTCTCTCTCTCTCTCTGTCTGCCTCTCTCTGTCTGCCTCATGTCTCCAGTCTGTCCGCTCTGACCTGGGCTGCAGCCATGGGTCTGTTCTGGCCAGCCAGAAGGATAGCACCCTGTCCTGTCTGGCACCTCATGCCTAGTTTTGAAATGACATATTGTTGATTTTAATGGGACAATTGCAGTGGGAGGGTTTTATTCAACTTCCAAAATACACACACGCAGGCATGCTCAAATGCGCACACACACACACACAAATATGCACACATACGCACTCCAAATGCATGCACCCACTGGGACACACACAAACAAACGCAACCAGGTTATAAGTTGACATTAATGACTTCCGATCTTTAAAAAAATGGAGAAATGGGAAGTAGTGCTGCGGCCGTAATGGAAGTGGGATGAATAGTTAATATGTGTTTCTGGTGAAGACTGGCAGCAGCATACCTGAACACTGAGTGCTAGGCACAGGCTACAGAACAGAGAGGGGGAATTGTTCAAGCATTACGTTATGCAGAGTATGTGACTTGTGTGATTAAGTACAAGCACTCCAAAGTGGCACTCAAATTACATTGAGTCACACACTCTAGGCTGGGGGGATGGAGGTGGTGTTGCCTTCGACTCCGTCTGGTCACTCAGGCCAAGGGACAGACAGACAGACATCAAATGCAATATTATTTGTCACATACACATGTTTAGCAGATGTTATTGAGGGTGTAGCGAAATGCTTGTGTTTCAGTACAGTAATAGTACAGTAATATCTTACAATTCTCAACAATACACATAATACACACAATCCTAAAAGTTAAAGAATGGAATTAAGGAATATATAAATATTAGGATGAGCAATGTTGGAGTGGCATTGACTAAAATACAGTAGAATAGAATACAGTATATACATATGAGATGAGTAAAAATGTAAACATTATTAAAGTACAGTGTTACATTATTAAAGTGGCCAGTAATTTCAAGTTTATGTATATTTGGCAGCAGCTTCTAAGGTGCAGGGTTATGTAACTGGGTGGAAGCCACTCTCTTGGTCCTAGCTTTGATGCACCTGGACGGACCTCACCCTCTGGATGATAGCGGGGTGAACAGGCAATGGCTCAGGTGGTTGTTGTCCTTGATGATGTTTTTAGCCGTCGTGTGACATCAGGTGCTGTAGGTGTCCTGGAGGGCAGGTAGTTTGCCCCTGGTGATGCGTTGGGCAGACCGCACCACCCTTTGGAGAGCCCAGCGGTTGCGGGTGGTGCAGTTGTTGTACCAGGCGGCGATACAGCCCAACAGGATGCTCTTAATTGGGCATCTGTAAAAGTTTGTGAGGGTTTTAGGTTCCAAGCCAAATTTCTTCAGCCTCCTGAGGTTGAAGAGGCGCTGTTGTGACTTCTTCACCATGCTGTCTGTGTGGGTGGATTATTTCAGATCGTCAGAGATGTGTACGCCGAGGAACTTGAAGCTTTCCACCTGCTCCACTATGGTCCCATCAATGTGGACAGGGGCGTACTCCCTCTAATGTTTCTTGAAGTTCAATGTGTTTCCTGATATATTGTCTGTATGGGGGGTTACTATCCTTGCGGAAACCAGAAGTCCTCACAAGAGTAGTAAAACCAAGAAAATTGTGGGCACATTTCTCCGATCCCCACAAGGAAAAAGGAATGGGAATCAATTGTTTGGTCCCCACAAGGATAGCAAAACAAACGTGTGTGTGTGCTGTGTGTGTGCTGTGTGTGTGCTGTGTGTGTGCTATGTGTGTGTGCTATGTGTGTGTGCTGTGTGTGTTCTGTGTGTGTGCTATGTGTGTGTGCTATGTGTGTGTGCTGTGTGTGTACTGTGTGTGTACTGTGTGTGTTCTGTGTGTGTGCTATGTGTGTGTGCGTGGAAAGTGAAGGCAGCTCTTCTTGCAGATCACCAACTTTTGAAACACAGTGTTTCTTACTTCATTGATGTTCTGAAGTGAATCCTAACTTACAAAAGACATCTCAAAGTGAACCTCTGTTGTTGCACCTACTTCCCTGTAAATCCTGTCTCCAACTAAGTTGAAGAGAACACACGGTTTAGTCGATAAAGCGAGCAGACAACAACTTCAATTAGTGGGTAGCTCACATAAGAGCTGAACACACACAACCCGGCTCAAAGCCAGTCAACACCCCCCCAAAATCCCCCATCCAAATGTTCCCTATTAAACACAGCCTTATTTAGACATCACATGGGGGGTGGCGGCTGCCTTTGAATGTTTGCCTATGCACTTATTGTGGAGTCGAGTCGCAGCTGAGCGTGACAGAAGTTAATTGAAAAGGAGTGTGTTGTTGAGAAATGGACTACATCGCTTCAGTCACGACTCAGTGCCTTTCCCCTTGTTGTTGACACCACTGAGGATGGATTGACAGGGGAGGGGAAGAGATACATCTGAATCATTTGTGGCGGCCATTTTGTGGTGGGCTGTGTAGCATTGGACATTGGGCGTTGGGCAACAGCCTCTGAGCTCAATACATAAACACAGCAAAAAAAGAAACGTCCCTTTTTCAGGCCCCTGTCTTTCAAAGATAATTGGTACATCCGAACATATCACCTGCGGGACAGGTACAGGATGGTAATAACAACTTCCCGAGTTACATCAGGAACGCACAATCCCTCCATCAGTGCTCAGACTGTCCACAATAGGTTGAGAGAGGCTGGACTGAGGGCTTGTTGGCCTGTTGTAAGGCAGGTCTTCACCAGACATCACCGGCAACAACGTCACGTATGGGCACAAACACACCGTCGCTGGACCAGACAGGACTGGCAAAAAGTGCTCTTCACTGACGAGTCACGGTTTTGTCTCACCATTGGTGATGGTTGGATTTGTTTATCGTTATCGTCGAAGGAATGAGCGTTACACCGAGGCCTGTACTCTGGAGCGGGATGTCATGCATAGGTGTAATAGGTGGCAGGGAAGTCAGGCGCAGGAGAGTCAAATGGAGTGTAAAATGGAGTCTTTTAATAAAGTCCACGGAGTATGCTCCATAACACTAAATGTACATAAACAAACAAACAGGGGTACGAGGACCCGACGCGCACCTATACAACAATCACACTACACTGACAATAAAACAATCTCTGACAAAGACATGAGGGGAAACAGAGGGTTAAATACACAACAGGTAATGAATGGGATTGAAAACAGGTGTGTGGGAAGACAAGACAAAACCAATGGAAAATGAAAAAAGGATCAATGATGGCTAGAAGACCGGTGACGTCGAACGCCGAGCACCGCCCGAACAAGGAGAGGCAACGACTCCGGCAGAAGTCGTGACACGGGATCGATTTGGAGCTTGAGGGTCTGTCATGGTCGGGGTTGTGTCACAGCATCATCGGACTGAGCTTGTTGTCATTGCAGGCAATCTCAACGCAGTGCATTACAGGGAAGACATCTTCCTCCCTCATGTGGTACTCCTTCCTGCAGGCTCATCCTGACATGACCCTCCAGCATGACAATGCCACCAGCAATACTGCTTGTTCTGTGTATGATTTCCTGCAAGACAGGAATGTCTGTGTTCTGCCATGGACAGCGAAGATCCTGGATCTCAATCCCATTGATCACGTCTGGGACCTGTTGGATCAGAGGGTGAGGGCCAGGGCCATTTCCCCCAGAAATGTCCGGGAACTTGCAGGTGTCTTGGTGGAAGAGTGGGATAACATCTCACAGCAAGAACTGGCAAATCTGGTGGAGTCCATGAGGAGGAGATGCACTGCAGTACTTAATGCAGCTGGTGGCCACACCAGATACCGACTGTTACTTTTGATTTTGACCCCCCTTTGTTCAGGGACACATTATTTCATTCAGTCACATGTCCGTGGAACTTGTTCAGTTTATGTCTCAGTTGTTGAATCTTGTTATGTTCATACAAATACTTACACGTTAAGTTTGCTCGTTTCTTTTTTTGCTGAGTTTAGTTGTGCTTAAAGGCTAGAAGGCGTGCAGGGAAGGCTGTGTTGTCCATGAATGGAATGACTAATGTCTGAGGAAAATGATTACACCTACACACACTGCTATTGCATACGTGACTGAACTGTAATCAACACCCCAAATCCTTATTTCTAAAATCTCAGAGAAAACCATCATCCAAGAATGCCATTTTATTGAGGTTTCCATGGGAACAGTAATTTGATGCCGACGATGCAGACCTTTATTCAGATCAGAGCATAGCTTTGCACTAAGCCCCATGATGGCACTGCTCGTTGACTGGTTTCATCACTGCTTGTATTATAGAGCTGTCTGGGGCGCAGCGCCCTAGCATTGGGTTCTGCAGGGTTGCTATAGAACAGGTTGATCCTGGGCCAAATGAGAGTGGCAGTGAGTGGGCCGTCACTGTCTGAATCATCCTAAACCACAGAGAAACTTTCTCTCTCTCTCTCTCTCTCTCTCTCTCTCTCTCTCTCTCTCTCTCTGCCTGTTGCACACTGAACAATGCAGGCTTGATACACTCACTGCTGAATGTACTAGAGTTGAAGCTGATGTCTGTTGCATCCCAAAAATATACATTTAATAACCCCTCCCTCTTCCCTCCTTCCCTTCCTCCCTTCCTCCCCAACGTTTTAAACAAATATGTAACTCCTGTTGTAGTTTGTGTAGACCTGCAGTATGCACAGCACAGCCCTCACCCTCATACTGCTTGCTAACAGGCTTCGATGGCTACATCCATGTCACTGCTCCTCCTAATCACCCGCCTCATTCATCTTCCCCAGCCCAGGAAGGAGGGGCGACGGGACAGGCAATGGAATTATTCCCATTTGGAATCATTCATTTCCCCAGGGCAGCACAAATGGGAATATATCCGTTATTAATAATGTGACAGAGGGATCCAAAAACAGCCTCCCAATGACAGAGATGGATGGGAGTAGGTGAGGAGTCAGCCTTTAGCTTAGAGACTATCCACAGGCCGTGCTGTTGGAACATTACTGCTGATGGAAAAATGTTCATATTCTACACCTACAATTGCCATGTATGAATACATTCTAATTAGTATGTACTACGATTAGTAGACAGCATGTAGTTTTAGGAAGTAGTAGGCAAGACGTGAATACCCATACATTCACACCAGTGGGGGCTGCTGAGGGGAGGAAGGACAATGGTCAATGGAATGATATCAACCACGTGTTTGATGTGTTTGATGCCATTCCATTGACTCCATTTCCGGAATTATAATGAGCCGTCCTCCCCTCAGCAGCCCCCGCTGATTCACAAACATACCACACACACACACACACACACACACACACACACACACACACACACACACACACACACACACACACACACACACACACACGACACACACACACACACACACACACACACACACACACACACACACACACACACACACACACACACACACACACACACACACACACACACACACACACACACACACACCTATTTAATAAATTCACGCAGTGCCCTCTGACACCAATATGTACTCAATGCATTGACTCCCTCCACTAGGAATCAGCAGGCTATTCATCTCTTGTACAGTCCAGTATACACTTTCTCCCCAGCTAGAAATAATAAGCTGTAATTGGCCACCAGATATCTCAACATGAGTTGTGTCAAACATATGCACATACTCAATACTGTTGATTCATTCTGATGTATTGTGTAAGGGGTTTGCTGTCTTACAGGCTGACAGAAAAATATCATTTGATCCGCTAGCGTGTGTTTTTCTGTTTTATAGACCGAGGGCAGGGATGGGCAACCCCAGTCCTCGCGGGTAGTAGGGATGTCACACTTCTTCCCCATCCCTAGCAAACAGCTGATTAAACTGATAGCATTTTAAGCCGAAGATCATAATTAGTTGATTATTGGAGTCAGGTGTGTTAGCTGGGGCTGGGGAAAAACTGTAACTCCAAATCAGGCCCCCGAGGACTGGAATTGCCCACCCCTGCCCCAGTGGATTATTTATCCACTGTTACAGTACAAAAGAAGGATTTACTGTCGGATGTGACTTGGCTCAGTGTTATGATAATTTTGTTTTCAATGTTCATAAACCTCAATTTATCTACTCAGTCTGCAACCCAGAGTTTGTAAGATTCTGGCTGAATGAAACAGACAAGAGTCCTAGCTTACAATAGTCAAAATGTTTGTTCACAAGAGTACTCTGAAGTTCATTATACAAACCCAGTCTTTATAACACACACAAACAAGTTCAGACAGTCGGTGTTTTTCCACTACACAGATACATTGTTTAATCTGCAACATGTTTCATCATTTTCTGCAAGCCTAGCAGTTTCTCCCATCCACGGGTGGAGACAGGATGTCCTGTAAGGAACACAGTATTACAACTTGTCTGTCGATAGCTCCTATTATCATTTGTTTCCCACTTGCACCCTGCGTACATACTAAAAATGAACAAAAGGTCCTTGTTCTAATTCTGACTAAAACTACACACATCATCAGATTATAGTTTTATGATTCTAATAAATTTCATTCAATTATATGGTTTCAGAGTGGAATTATTGAATCATTATCTTTAAACATATAAATGATTTCATCACTTATTTGATCTTTGTTTTAGTATGGTCAGGGCGTGAGTTGGGTGGGTTGTCGATGTTCGTTTTTCTATCATTTGGGATTTCTGTGTTCGGCCTAATATGGTTCTCAATCAGAGGCAGCTGTCAATCGTTGTCCCTGATTGAGAACCATACTTAGGTAGCCTGGTTTCACTTTTGAGTTGTGGGTGTTTATTTTCCGTGTCAGTGTTTGTGCCACACGGGACTGTTTCGTTTGTGTCGTTTAGTCATGTTTATTGTTTTGTATTTCAGTGTTCATTTTTGATGAAACATTATGGACACTTACCACGCTGCGCATTGGTCCTCCGATCCTTCTTGCTACTCCTCCTCAGAAGAGGAGGACGTAATCCCTTACACTCACACTGTAAGGCTTCTCTATCTCAATGCCCATATTGGTGAGAGATGTAGACCAGCAATATCACACAGATGCATCAGAAGGGTTGTGGTTTTAGCCACACAACAGCCAGATGTCTCTCCTTGCTCTTGGCTCCTGTTGCCGTGACAGCACCACAGGGCATGCTGAATATGCTATGGTGATGCAATATCCTCACTATGTGCCCTTCCACACAGTACTCCCTTCTGCTTAGCCAATCACCATCCACTCACATTAACACACAGACATGGACAGGAAGAGGTATATACAGTTAATGGGCTGACCAAGGTCACTCTTTGTGCACATCCTTTGCAGAATGGCCATATCTGATGATGAGGACTTGTTCTCCTTAGAAAGATGTGTTGTTCTACTGTAACATTGTTCTACGATCACATAGTTTTAGCCTATGTGATATCAGAGCAGTCCCCTAGCCAAGGGAGGTTATTAGGTTATTACTCTATAGTTCCCGTTACTGGCTCCGTCTTCACAGGGACTTGTAGCATGAATTTGGGAGAGATGGGAAGAGGATGTGTCTGTGTTATTATTCCTGTGATCTAAAAGGGCAGAGGGATCTGGCTTGGCTCTAGCCCTGGGCAGAGGGATCTGGCTTGGCTCTAGCCCCGGACAGAGGGATCTGGCTTGGCTCTAGCCCTGGGCAGAGGGATCTGGTTTGTCTCTAGCCCCGGGCAGAAGGATCTGGCTTGGCTCTAGCCCCAGGCAGAGGGCTCTGGCTTGGCTCTAGCCCAGGGCAGATGGATCTGGCTTGGCTCTAGCCCAGGGCAGATGGATCTGGCTTGGCTCTAGCCCCGGGCAGAGGAATCTGGCTTGGCTCTAACCCGGGGCTGATGGATCTGGCTTGGCTCTAGCCCCGGGCAGAGGAATCTGGCTTGGCTCTAGCCCAGGGCAGATGGATCTGGCTTGGCTCTAGCCCCGGGCAGAGGAATCTGGCTTGGCTCTAGCCCAGGGCAGATGGATCTGGCTTGGCTCTAGCCCAGGGCAGAGGGATCTGGCTTGGCTCTAGCTCAGGGCAGATGGATCTGGCTTGGCTCTAGCCCCGGGCAGATGGATCTGGCTTGGCTCTATCCCAGGGCAGAGGGATCTGGCTTGGCTCTAGCCCAGGGCAGATGGATCTGGCTTGGCTCTAGCCCAGGGCAGATGGATCTGGCTTGGCTCTAGCCCCGGGCAGATGGATTTGGCTTGGCTCTAGCCCAGGGCAGAGGGAGATAGAAATGTGGACCATTGCCTCTATTCCCTTTTCCACCTGTGTCTCTTTGCTCTCCATCTGCTAAGTGTCTTACTCTTGCCCTCAGGTCTTGTAGGTAGGTTGATTTAATGACGAGTCCTCTTCTGTCCTCAGAATCAGTAGGGGGGGCAGGAGAGTGCTGAGCAGGTGTGTGTATGTCTGAGAAGAGCTGAGTGGCGTCCCTCCACCAGCAAACCATTTGGGCTGAGTCTCTTCCTCTCACTTAACCACAGCGGATATTATTTATGACAGAAGTGGCGCCACATGGCTACATTTACATTTGAGTCATTTAGCAGATGCTCTGATCCGGAGCGACTTACAGGAGCAATTAGGGTTCAGTGCCTTGCTTGAGAGCATGTCGACAGGTTTTTCACCTAGTTGGCTCGGGTATTCAAACCCTCCCTCCCTGTCTTCCTTCCCTCCCCCTCTTCTTTCCCTCTCTTCCTTCCTTCCCTGCTTTTGTCTAACCAAAACATGCACTGTTATGTCACTTGATGTTGGAGCCGGCTGAGTTGGGGCGGGCAGCGCCGTTCCTTAAAGTACATTCCATGCATATAGAAACGTTGGAGGAGCGTTTTGGAAACATTTCTAAGTTCCCCTGGAAGCCCTTCAAGTCTATTTGAATATCATTAGTCTGCATCCCCATGAGCCTGGGCTCAGGACCGCATTGTAATCAGCCTTCCTTCCCTCTTCGTTCTCCCCTGGCCTGAGATGTGAATGAGGATGAGAACAAGGCTTACCAACTGAATGAGTGCTACTGATGAAAAATGCAGTGGAAGGCCTCTTTATTTTAAATCCATAAAATTGTAATTAAACACTCCCTGCTTTTCTTCTCGCTCCTCTCCTTTCAGGGATGTTTTCCTGTTCTCTTTATTCCTTTCATTTTTTTGCTGGATGTTTACAAATGGCTGAAGTCTGTCTCTTTTATTTGAAGCTGAAAGTTTCGGTTTTTTTCTCATCTTTTCAGTCGTCACTAGTTAACAAAACTACAAAGTCAATGGAAAATCTGATTTTGAACCTAACCTTAACCACACTGCTAACCTTATGACTAACCCTAACCTTAAACAACGTTTATTTTGTTACGATAAATACAATTTTGCATGTCACTAGTTACCACAGCCACAATCTTCCCTCTCATCAAACTTCCTGTCCAAACAGGAAGGTCACATGACCAGGGTGATGACGCCAGTGCTACTCTGATGTAATCTTCCACCTTTCACAAGCATGGCCATGCTCTAATTCAAAACCAAGCAGAGAACTGTTGATAAAGCCATATGGATGTTTTATCCAATGAATCATTTGAAGTGGGTAAATGGATTGCGTCCCGAGGAACTTAAAAGAGCGGGGTTGGCGCTTTGAGCCACTGTACTGTATACAGAGGCATTTTATAGTGGCCTACTTGTGTCTTAAACAATCCTTTCAACCACAATAGATAGTAGTCTCAAGAGTGTGTTCTAGTTCTCAGTATTGCTTGTTATTTTCCTATGTAAAGCGCTTATATTGTATAACGCGGGAGGTTGGCGGTACATCATTGGAGAGGACGGGCTCTTGGTAATGGCTGGAGCGGAATCTGTGGAATGATATCCAATGCCATTCCATGCACTCCGTTACAGACATTGTTATGAGCTGTCCTCCCCTCAGCAGCCTCCTGTGATGGATAACCATATGGTTTCACAACAAAGAGCATTTCCATGACCTGGTGTTGAGTCCCAATAACCTGAATATAAAAGCATATATAAGGAATGGTGTAATCTCTCCAACGATGTACCCACCAGTGAACAGAGTGACATCACATTAGTGTACTTTAAACACGTCAGTGGATTTGGCTTGTTTTGACGGCGTTGCTTGTTTCGCTTCTGCTTGTTCTTTTGCATGAAAAGCCCTTGTGTGCGAACAACAGTGCATGTATTTATTCATTATGGCTCAGCATGTTGTTGCTTAACGGCGTTGACACAACCGGTATGCTGAGACTGTCTTTGAGTGGTTGTGGATTCAGTGGGCTACAGTATGTGTGCTGAAAGGTGAGGGAGTGATGGAAGAGGGCAGGAGGGAGGGAGTGAAAGAGGAAGGAAAGGGGTGAGGGAGTGAGTGAGTGACCTAGCATGCCACCGAATGAGTGATAGTATATGAGTGAGCAACCGTGCGTGAGTCAGCGTGAGCGTATCCGAGTCCAAGTGTTGGAGTGATTCCCCACTCTTCGCCGCACCAGTGCGTTTATGTATGTGTGTGTGTATGTGTGTGTGTATCACCCCTGGCAGACTCCCTCCCGTCAGACCCCCTCCTCTCACTCTTAATGGTTTATTAGGCCTCCTGCGGTGTCTCTCAGGCCCCCTGGAGCGAGGCACACTCGGAGTGTGTGGGAATACAAAGCCTGGCCTGTGTCTCTCTTAGAGGGGTCTCTTTGTGACGGGGGGCCACTGGCTCTGCTGACTGCTGTTGGCCTCATGGTGATTACCCTCCCCAGAGGTACCCCTTATTGTGGGGCCCAAGTGCCGGAGCCTCACCTTTACAAGCCCTCCTGCAGTGCCCCAGCAGGGCTCTGCCACGCGCCACCGCCACTGCTGCCAGTCAGTCAAACCAGACCACGACTTCACCCCGTCAGCTTGTTGAGTGGGCTTCATGCTATCATTTCCACACTGAGACACAAACATCTACTGAGACAGATACAGACATACCGACACTCATAAGGATATTGAAAGTATTTCAACATTAGAGAGACAGCAGGATCCTGACCTTTCAGGTGCTCAACATGGGGGGAAAAAGCCTGTTTAATAAATAATATATTGAAATTCATGACATATCAACAGCCTCTGTAGCAAAACATTTTACAATTTTGAGCATAGGCCTATTTATTTCTGCAACAACACCTGAACTCATCACAAATTGTAAGCAAGCTAGTTAAAGTAATTGCTAAAGATCAAATCAAGTTACATTTTATTAGTCCCATGCGCCAAATACAACTGGGGTAGACCTTTCAGTGAAATGCTTACTGACGAGCCCCTAACCAACAATGCAGTTTCAAAAAGATACGTATGAGAATAAGAGATAAAAGTAACAAGTAATTAAAGAGCAGCAGTAAAATAATAATAGCGAGACTATATACAGGGGTGGTACCGGTACAGAGTCAATGTGCGGGGCACCGGTTAGTTGAGTTAATATGTACATGTAGGTAGAGTTATTAAAGTGGCTATGCATAGATGACAACAGAGGGTAGCAGTGGTGTAAAGAGGGGGGGGGCAATGCAAATAGTCTGGGTGGCAATTTGACTAGATGTTCAGGAGTCTTATGGCTTGGGGGTAGAAGCTGTTTAGAAGCCTCTTGGACCTAGACTTGGCCCTCCGGTACCACTTGCCATGCGGTGGCAGAGAGAACAGTCTATTACCACCTGGGGGCGGCCGTCAGGAAGTCCAGGATCCAGTTGCAGAGGGAGCTGATTAGTCCCAGGGTCCTTAGCTTATTGATGAGCTTTGAGGGCAGTATGGTGTTGAACGCTGAGCTGTAGTCAATGAACAGCACTGACATGGGGAAAGGAGAGTGGGCTATATATCAGCTGATCTGCTAGTTGTCTAGCTCTACTTGCTTTTCTGATTGTGATTGATCTTCAAAGCTCTTGAATAGCTTCTTAATATAATATTCATCATCTTTTGACTCATATTATACGGCTGTGCTCTTTGGTGGCTTGTGTGGATATTTGAGTATATGGTGGTAATTTAAGGTCTAGACTACCGGTGTTGCTGCTGCTCTGACACACATGTGCAACTCCCGACTGAGGAAGGGATGTTGGGTCGACGGGTCATAGATGCAGCCACTCCTCTCTGTCTCTCTGTCTCTCTCTGCAGCGCAACACTTCCAACCAGACCCAGTATTATGATGACGTGAATCAAGTGTTACTCATGTTGTGCTGCTGTTCATATTGAAACTACACTGAACAAATATAGAAACACATCACGCAACAATTTCAGAGATTTGACTGAGTTACAGTTCATGTAAGGAAATCAGTCAATTTAAATACATTCATTAGGCCCTAATCTATGCATTTCACATGACTGGGGATTACAGATATGCTTCTGTAGGTCACAGACACCTTTAAAAGAAAATGTGTGCCCGTGGATCAGAAAACCAGTCAGTATCTGGTGTGACCACCATTTTCCTCATGCAGCTTGACACATCTCCTTCACAGAGAGTTGATCAGGCAGTTGATTGTGGCCTGTGGAATGTTGTCCCACTCCTCTTCAATGGCTGTGTGAAGTTGCAGGATATTGGCGGGAACTGGAACAAGCTGTCATACACATCGATCCAGAGCATCCAGAGCACTTGCTCAATGGGTGACATGTCTGGTGAGTATGCAGGCCATGGAAGAACTGGGACATTTCCAGATGACAAGAATTGTGTACAGATCCTTGCGACGTGGGGCCGTGCGTTATCATGCTGAAACATGAGGTGATGACGGCGGATGAATGGCACGACAACGGGCTTTAGGATTTCGTCACGGTATCTCTGTGCGTTCAAAATGCCATAGATAAAATACAAGTTGTCCGTAGTTTATTCCTGCTCATACCATAACCCCACTGCCACCATCTGGCACTCGGTTCACAACGTTGATATCATCAAACTGCTCACCCACATGACGCCATACATCCTGTCTGCAATGTTCCTGGTAGAGTTGAAACTGGGATTCATCCGTGAAGAGCACACTTCCCCAGCGTACCAGTGGCCATCGAAGGTGAACATTTGCCCACTGAATTTGGTTATGATGCCGAACTGCAGTCAGGTCAAGCGTGGCGTGGTTACACATGGTCAGTGGTTGTGAGGCCAGTTGGACGTACTACCAAATTCTCTAAAACGTTGGAGGCGGCTTATGGTAAATGAACATTCAATTCTCTGGCAACAGCTCTTGTGGACATTCCTGCAGTCAACATGCCATTTGCACATCCCTCAAAACTTGATACATCTGTGGCGTTGTGTTGTGCGACAAAACTGCACAGTTTGTGGCCTTTTATTGTCCCCAGCACAAGGTGAACCTGTGTAATGATCATACCGTTTCATCAGCTTCTTGATATGCCACACCTGGATTATATTGGCAAAGGAGAAACGCTCAATAACAGGGATGTAAACTAATTTGTGCACATAATTTGAGAATTAAGCTTTTTGTGCGTGTGGGAATTGACCATTTCTGGAACACATTACATGTTTATATTTTTGGTCAGTGTAGCTAGCTACACACACTGACCATTGACCACATCTCAAGCCATGCATGTTTGGACACCGGGGGCACACGTACAGGGCAGACCAACAGGAGCAACCCAGGCTCACGCAAGCTCCATACAGGGCAGACCAATAGGAGCAACTCAGGTTTGCGCAAGCTCCGTACAGGGCAGACCAACAGGAGCAACCCAGGCTCACGCAAGCTCCGTACAGGGCAGACCAACAGGAGCAACCCAGGCTCACGCAAGCTTAGTACAGGGCAGACCAACAGGAGCAACCCAGGCTCACGCAAGCTCAGTACAGGGCAGACCAACAGGAGCAACCCAGGCTCACGCAAGCTCAGTACAGGGCAGACCAACAGGAGCAACCCAGGCTCACGCTAGCTCAGTACAGGGCAGACCAACAGGAGCAACCCAGGCTCACGCAAGCTCCGTACAGGGCAGACCAACAGGAGCAACCCAGGCTCACGCAAGCTCCGTACAGGGCAGACCAACAGGAGCAACCCAGGCTTGCGCAAGCTCCGTACAGGGCAGACCAACAGGAGCAACCCAGGCTCACGCAAGCTCAGTACAGGGCAGACCAACAGGAGCAACCCAGGCTTGCGCAAGCTCCGTACAGGGCAGACCAACAGGAGCAACCCAGGCTCACGCAAGCTCAGTACAGGGCAGACCAACAGGAGCAACCCAGGCTTGCGCAGGCTCCATACAGGGCAGACCAATAGGAGAAACACAGGCTTGCGCAGGCTCCGTACAGGGCAGACCAACAGGAGCAACCAACGGACGAGGTGGGGGTTGGGGGTGGTGAACATGAAGATGTCATGACGACTTGCGGACAGTGGGTTCCGTACAACAATGACAAAAACTGTACACAAATAATATAGATATTATAACACCACACAAAAGGCCACTTGGCAAGTAATAGAGGACAAAGGAGCAGGTGCTCAGCAGAGGTACTCCAATCTGTGGACATGCCTGGCTGACAGTAAACATGAAGAAATAAACACACACACTTCCATCCAATCTGCTGCTCTGCACTAACCTACATACAAATTACTAAAAACACTTTTGTTCAAATATATGCACTCGCACATGTGCAGACACCCACCACACACCCACCAGCAGAAACTCAAGACGTAATACATAATGTATAACACATAACAGACATTCAGAGCACTGAACAAGAGCAATGCACACAGAGCACTGAACAAGAGCAATGAACACAGAGCACTGAACAAGAGCAATGAACACAGAGCACTGAACAAGAGCAATGAACACAGAGCACTGAACAAGAACAATGAACAATGAACACAGAGCACTGAACAAGAACAATGAACACAGAGCACTGAACAAGAGCACTGAACACAGAGCACTGAACAAGAGCACTGAACACAGAGCACTGAACAAGAGCACTGAACAAGAGCACTGAACAAGAGCACTGAACACAGAGCACTGAACAAGAGCACTGAACACAGAGCACTGAACAAGAGCAATGAACAAGAGCACTGAACAAGAGCACTGAACACAGAGCACTGAACAAGAGCACTGAACAAGAGCACTGAACACAGAGCACTGAACAAGAGCACTGAACAAGAGCACTAAACACAGAGCACTGAACAAGAGCATTGAACACAGAGCACTGAACAAGAGCACTGAACACAGAGCACTGAACACGGACTTTCTATGATGTGCACTTTATACGATAAACCTGTGTCGAGTTCGTCTCTGAAGCTGGTGTTTGAAGAGGCTTTACCCAAGACCAGACACAGTGGAGGAGGGTTGTAGGGCCCGTGTTTCCATCGATCAGGGTCATGCTGCAGGCCAGGCCCCCTGAGGACGGCCCCTGGTGAAGGGTTCAACACCCACCATGTACTGTATGTACACTCTGCTTCTGGAATAGAAACTGCGGTTGACTCCCTCTCTCTACGAAGAAAGAATTATGGCAGACTACACTATTCCTTTACTATCTTTAATAGTGATGATGTCTGAGGTGGCTCTTCATCAGATAGAGTTTCTGTCTGCGTAAGTAGTGTAGAGTTTGGTTCCCTCTGTACCAGATAGGGTTTCTGTCTGCGCCAGTAGTGCAGAGGTTGGTTCCCTCTGTACCAGATAGGATTTCTGTCTGCGCCAGTAGTGCAGAGGTTGCTTCCCTCTGTACCAGATAGGGTTTCTGTCTGCGCCAGTAGTGCAGAGGTTGGTTCTCTCTGTACCAGATAGGGTTTCTGTCTGCGCCAATAGTGCAGAGGTTGGTTCTCTCTGTACCAGATAGGGTTTCTGTCTGCGCCAGTAGTGCAGAGGTTGGTTCTCTCTGTACCAGATAGGGTTTATGTCTGCGCCAGTAGTGCAGAGGTTGGTTCCCTCTGTACCAGATAGGGTTTCTGTCTGCGCCAGTAGTGCAGAGGTTGGTTCTCTCTGTACCAGATAGGGTTTCTGTCTGCGCCAGTAGTGCAGAGGTTGGTTCTCTCTGTACCAGATAGGGTTTCTGTCTGCGCCAGTAGTGCAGAGGTTGGTTCTCTCTGTACCAGATAGGGTTTCTGTCTGCGCCAGTAGTGCAGAGGTTGGTTCTCTCTGTACCAGATAGGGTTTCTGTCTGCGCCAGTAGTGCAGAGGTTGGTTCTCTCTGTACCAGATAGGGTTTATGTCTGCGCCAGTAGTGCAGAGGTTGGTTCTCTCTGTACCAGATAGGGTTTCTGTCTGCGCCAATAGTGCAGAGGTTGGTTCTCTCTGTACCAGATAGGGTTTCTGTCTGCGCCAGTAGTGCAGAGGTTGGTTCTCTCTGTACCAGATAGGGTTTCTGTCTGCGCCAGTAGTGCAGAGGTTGGTTCCCTCTGTACCAGATAGGGTTTCTGTCTGCGCCAGTAGTGCAGAGGTTGGTTCTCTCTGTACCAGATAGGGTTTCTGTCTGCGCCAGTAGTGCAGAGGTTGGTTCTCTCTGTACCAGATAGGGTTTCTGTCTGCGCCAGTAGTGCAGAGGTTGGTTCTCTCTGTACCAGATAGGGTTTCTGTCTGCGCCAGTAGTGCAGAGGTTGGTTCTCTCTGTACCAGATAGGGTTTCTGTCTGCGCCAGTAGTGCAGAGGTTGGTTCTCTCTGTACCAGATAGGGTTTCTGTCTGCGCCAGTAGTGCAGAGGTTGGTTCTCTCTGTACCAGATAGGGTTTATGTCTGCGCCAGTAGTGCAGAGGTTGGTTCTCTCTGTACCAGATAGGGTTTCTGTCTGCGCCAATAGTGCAGAGGTTGGTTCTCTCTGTACCAGATAGGGTTTCTGTCTGCGCCAATAGTGCAGAGGTTGGTTCTCTCTGTACCAGATAGGGTTTCTGTCTGCGCCAGTAGTGCAGAGGTTGGTTCTCTCTGTACCCAAATGAACCTGGAATGTAAGAGCGATAGACGACAAACTCGTTGGCCTCTCATTGGCCAATGTCATCCTGAGCTGTTGCTATAGGAATTGTTTCATTTTACTGCAGGTGATTAGGCATGCATCTGCGGTGCGGTGTCTGCAAGTCCACCACAATCAATAGCCCATCTGAGCGCTGTCTCTGACAAATAGTGCGAAGGGCTACTTTATGTGGAAATCAGTGAAAATGCTGAGAAACGATGCCGACTTGAAAATGGCTCTTTTTTTGTATGTGTGCTGTCGCAGAGTGGCCTAACGTCATGATAATGTCTAATTAATTAGGTAATTAACCATGGAATGTAAAATATGGATGTATCTATATTCTACGGTAAACAGGGCACCAGCCATCATTTAAGTCGATAGGAAATGCTCTTAGCATGTAGCATAAACCACAGGCCTACTTGTCACAATTACAATCTCAATGTTCTGTAGGGTTCTTTTAATGACAAGTCAGATTCAAAATCTCAGAGACAGTGATATTATTTTATAAAACAAATATTTATTTTAAAAACAAGGTAATACTACGGTACAGGATTCATTAGTCGGTGACAGATTATGTCAGAAATGTCAGAAATGATAAGCAATTAAGTAGTTAGCAAGGGGAAGGGAGAGGACGGGGTAGGATAAGCAATTATTTCACAATAATTCTAAACGAGACAAAGCAGGTCATTTTATGAGGGAAATGGCCTAAGCAGTATCGAGGTACACAGTTTTACACACTCACACCAATACGGATTAAACGAGTGAGGAAAGGCTGCATTGAATGCTCTCACGTGGAATTCAGTAGTAGCTCAATCTCTGGTCGCGTTCCCAAACATCCTTTCAAAAAGCAAGGAGGTCATGGGGGTGTTCAGTGCAAATGGACAATGAGGGCGGGGATAGGTGCTGAGGCTCCTCCCGATTCCTAGGTCTGGCACAGCAGGGGGTACACCCAACCCCAGGGAGGAGAGTCCCTTTCCTTAGGGAATGGAATATTCTTCCATTGTTGATAGATAAATCCTTTGTACAACCGGGAAAGATGGGTCATTTTTCAGGGCATAATGTTCCCTACACAATGATACAAAACATGACACGTTCTCCTTGAATTAGAGATAAGTTAGGGAGAACTCACAATATCATGTAGCATTTCTACAGCACACAATGACCATAGCATGGTTTCTCCCAGAAAGCAAGGTTGTTGGTGTATACAAGAATGTTCACCTGATTCCATATGTATGGTCTGGATTCTGTCCATTTAAAGCAGGGCGAGCCATTGGCGGGCGCCTGCTGTTACGGTGCCGTCCTGGATAGGACGTTCGAAAATGTAACGCCGTTTATTGGCCCTCTGGAGTGTTATCTTGTAATGAGTGGCTGGGTTGTGTCACGTCTTTTTATCTCTACTGTTGTCATGCCGATGGGCAATAGATGTGTATTGGGTACTGTCTGCCAACTGCCAGGCGTTTGGAATTGGCCTGGTCTTTCGTCAGTGCGACGTCTCTACTGTGCTTTCATTTATCTTGTAGCAATTTGCTTCGCCTTCTCTCCACTCAGAGCTCGGTGTCCCTGTATGGTGACACCGCTGGCGCGTGGAACCATTTGAGAAACTAGAGACCGACTGTGGCAATTGCTTTCTGTTTGGTGGAGTGCATTGGCCTGGCCTTGTCCTTGAACCATTGTCAAATGTGGCCGTGACTTGTACAAGGACTGGTGTTCCTGCATCATTAATACAACACTCTAGTTCCTTATGCACGTGTCACTGCACAGCAACCGCTTTCCAGTAAACAGGGCATGAACTGTGTGTGTGTGTGTGTGTGTGTGTGTGTGTGTGTGTGTGTGTGTGTGTGTGTGTGTGTGTGTGTGTGTGTGTGTGTGTGTGTGTGTGTGTGTGTGTCTGTGTGTGTCTGTGTGTGTGTGTGTGTCTGTGTGTGTCTGTGTGTCTGTGTGTGTCTGTGTGTGTCCGTGTGTCCGTGTTAATTTCGTCAACAAATACAGTGACTCAAATATTCGCCAAACACCTATTTTTCAGTGACGATAACTGACTAAGTAGACTGAGAAAAAATGTAACCAAATGGGGGGTGGGAAATCATTTCAGTTGACTAAAACAAGACAAAATGATCTCTGTCACTAAAATCTGACTGGGTGGACTGGACAATAGTCTTTTAAGAGATTGAGAGCTTTTCAGTGATACGCACAATTAATATTAGCAGCACAGATGCGCCTCGCTGTTCTGCTCAGCAGTGGGAGGGACTCACCACACCCGGCCTACATCAGCTGGTGAGCTGCAGGGGAGCAAGAGATGGGTGTGGGCAGACAGCTCGCTCCGACTCATTGTGCAGGCGACTCTCTTGCTTCCCCAGCCTCCTAATGAACTACTCTTGGCCAGATTAAGAAACACAAGCCACTTCACAAAATGATAAACAATAGCAGAATTGAGTTTCACAGTAAAACAGCAGTCCAGCTTTAGTTTTTCTCTCCTTGCAGTATAGCAAAGTAGACTGGCGTTGAATTTGTAGTCTCACTCAACCCTCCCACTTTCCTCACTGCATTTCATAGCCAGATTCCATAGCCAAGTCACCCTCTTTTCCGAGAAAACGGCTCGAGTGATTTACCGTTCAAAAGCCTAATACCAGGCAACGTTTTCATATTTGATTCTATTGTGCATTTTACATTCATAAAGCACAGCCCGGGCTGTACTAAACCTCGCCTACTTGCGGACTGGACCGTTAACCATTTGTTTAGGCTACACCTTGCTCAGTCACGTTACCTCATTAGTTAGCTATAGCTAACAACCTGCAGGGTGTTCAGCAGGACACAAGGTTTTGGAATGTTCAGATAGAAATATGCTATGTAGAACAAACATGCCTCTCTGACATGTTGAATAAGGAATAACATCAGCTCTTTATGTCATTTCTATCTGCAATGTTCAAGAACATTTTGCAACTGAACGTGGCCCTGGTAACATTACCAGTAGCCTACATGTGAACATTTGGTGGCACAAAAAGAAAGAAAAAATGAAAGCAAACAATTTATTGACAAAATCCCTATTGCCACTACACTGTATCCGACTGGTTAGATACCTTTATTTTTGAGTTACTGGGGACCCAGTGATTCAGACTGGAGCACTTGGACTGGAACTCCTGCACAGCGGACTTGGGACTTGATGCGGACTCCAGGTTAAGTGATGCGACTACATCACTGGGTGTAACAGTCATTTCCTCCAATTCAAAGTCATTAAACCCAGTTGTACTTTTGGATATCAGTGTGGCTGCAGCCACCAGTGGAATGTTGGTAACAATGGCAACTGGGTGATGGAGGTTCAACACATACTATTTTGCTGCAAAATGTAATGGTTGCGCTACTCCCTCTCTGTCTCTTTCTGTCTGTCGCTCTCTCTCGCTTTGTCTCTATCGCTCTCTCGTTTTGTCTCTTTCTCTCTGTTGCGCTCTCGCTGTCGCTCTCTCGCTTTGTCTCTGTCTGCACTCTCGTTTTGTCTCTTTCTCTCTGTTGCTCTCTCTGTCGCTCTCTCTCTTTGTCTCTCGCTCTCTCTCGTTTTGTATCTCTCTGTTGCGCTCTCTCTGTCGCTCTCTCTCGCTTTGTCTCTGTCTGTCGCTCTCTCGTTTTGTATCTCTCTGTTGCGCTCTGTCTCTTTGTCGCTCTCTCTCGCTCACTCTCTCGCTGTCTCTCTTGCTCTGTCTCACTTCCCCTCTCTCGCGCTCTCTCTCAATTCAATTACAATTTAAGGGCTTTATTGGCATGGGAAACATATGTTGACATTGCCAAAGCAAGTGAACTAAATAATAATAAATGAATACTAAACATTACACTCACAAATCTCTCTGCACTTGTGTCTGTTTTGTATGTAATGTGTAATATCTATGTAGGCCGAATTAGGAATTTATCTGGCCAGATATATATAGATTATATTCTTATAGGTTTGTCCTATTTCTGCTGTTGGGAAGAGAATACGATGTCATGCATAAAAATGTTGGAATTACCTGGATTTCTGCATAAATTTGTCATAAAATTTGAACTGATCTTCATGTAAGTCACGACAATAGGCAAACACAGTCTGCTTAAACTAATAACACAAATGGCATTTTTCTTGTCTATATTGAATACATAATTTAAACATTCACAGTGTAGGTTGGGAAAAGTATGTGAACCCCTTGGCTAATGACTTCTCCAGAAGCTAATTGGAGTCAGGAGTCAGCTAACCTGGAGTCCAATCAATGAGATTGGAGACGTTGGTTAGAGCTGACTTGCCATGTAAAAAAAAAAAAAACTCACAAAATGTGATTTTGCTATTCACAAGCAGCATTTCTTGATATGAACCATGCCTCAAACAAAAGAGATCTCAGAAGACCTAAGATTAAGAATTGTTGACTTGCATAAAGCTGGAAAGGGTTACAAAAGTAGCTCTAAAAGCCTTGATGTTCATCAGTCCACGGTAAGACAAATTGTCTATAAATGGAGAAAGTTCAGCGCTGTTGCTAATCTCCCTAGGAGTGGCCGTCCTGCAAAGATGACTGCAAGAGCACAGCGCAGAATGCTCAATGTTAAGAAGAATCCTAGAGAGTCAGCTAAAGACTTACAGAAATCTCTGGAACGTGCTAACATCTCTGATGACGGGTCTACAGCACGTAAAACACTAAACAAGAATGGTGTTCATGGGAGGACACCACGGAAGAAGACACTGCTGTCCAAAAAAAACATTGCTGCACATCTGAAGTTTGCAAAAGTGCACCAGGTGTAACGCCTGTTGTCGGAAGGAGTGGACCAAAGCGCAGCGTGAAAAAAACACTCGAGCAAACCGACCGCAAACAGTTCTGTCAGGTAACAGAAAATAACTACCCACAAAACACAGGTGGGAAAAAGGCTACCTAAGTATGATTCCCAATCAGAGACAACGATAGACAGCTGCCTCTGATTGGGAACCACACTCGGCCAAACACAAAGAAATAGAAAACATAGAATTCCCACCCTAATCACACCCTGACCTAACCAAATAGAGAAATATAAAAGCTCTCTAAGGTCAGGGCGTGATACCAGGATGTTCCACAGCGCTTCTGGCAAAATATTATGTGGATAGAGATGAAACTACAGATGAGTTGTTTGGAAGGAACACACAACACTATGTGTGGAGAAGAAAAATGAAAGTGACAGCACACCAACACCTCATCCAAATGTAAAGTATGGTGGAGGGAGCATCATGGTTTGGGGCTGCTTTGCTGACTCAGGGCCTGGACAGCTTGCTATCATTGACGGAAAAATGAATTCCCAAGTTCATCAAGGAGAATGTTAGGCTATCTGTCCACCAATGGAAGCTCAACAGAAGTTGGGTGATGCAACAGGACAACGACCCAAAACACAGAAGTAAATCAACAACAGAATGGCTTCAACAGAAGAAAATAGTCCTTCTGGAGTGGCCCAGTCAGAGTCCTGACCTCAACCTGACTGACATGCTGTGGCATGACCTCAAGAGTGCAGTTCACACCAGACATCCCAATAATATTTCTGAACTGAATCAGTTTTGTAGAGAGGAATGGTCCAACATTCCTCCTGACTGACTGCAGGTCTGGTCCACAACTACAGAAAACGTTTGGTTGAGGTTATTGCTGCCAAAGGAGGGTCAATCAGTTATTAATCCAAGGGTTCACATACTTTTCCCACCCTGCACTGTGAATGTTTACACAGTGTGTTCAATAAAGATATGAAAACGTAAAATTGTTTGTCCGTTATTGGTTTGAGGAACTGTGTTTGTCTATTGTTGTGACCGAGATGAAGATCAGACCAAATTTTATGACCAATTTATGCAGAAATCCAGGTAATTACTGTCACATTCTGACCTTAGTTCTTTTGTTATGTCTTTGTTTTAGGTTGGTCAGGGCGTGAGTTGGGCCGGTAGTCTATGTTCTTTTTTCTATGTTGTGGTTTTGTGTTTGGCCTGGTATGGTTCTCAATCAGAGGCAGGTGTCGTTCGTTGTCTCTGATTGAGAATCATACTTAGGTATGATGTGGGTGGTTATTTTCTGTCCTGTGTTTGCTGGTTTTGGTTCAGGGGTGTCCTTGTCATTTATGTCAGCTTACAGTGTGTGTACCGGTGTTGTACCTGTAGGAGTGTTTTACGCCTGTGTTCAGCGGCGTTACCCTCTTTTTGTTCGCTGATGTTGGTCTGGAAGAAATGGTTTTCCGAATCCTCTGCTCTCTGCGCCTGACTCCACACCCATCACTCTTCTAAGCCTGACAATTTCTAAGGGTTCACATGCTTGTACGTTTGTGTACATGAAAGTAATTCCATTTCTGTTTACTAAAGGTTAATGATGTGACTAAAATGAAAGGGTTTCCATTCGTTTAAACAATAACTAGACTAAATCATTATTCCCCATTGCCTCTCTTCATGCTCTCTTCATGCTCTATCTCGACAGACAGGATATAACTAATCTAATTAAGGATATAACTATAACTAATCAATTACTGCTTCAGGTTTACAATATTAAGAGAAATACTGTAGGTCTCTGTCTCCTGTCTCATGCAGCTCAGCGATGTTTAGACTTATCTGGGGAATACTGAGGTCGCAGGTCACTGTGTGATCCTGGGTTATTGCTTTGTAGCTGGCTGTCTGCCTGTCTCTGCTTCTTCTCTTAACTCTAAACACCATCTCAGAGACCACTAAGACAACCGCAGCAACTCTGCTGTTATTACCGTCAGACATCAAAGCCCAACTCAAGCATCTCCCAGATTAATTGTGTGCAATTTTTTTGTGTGTTTGATCCACATATCTACAAAGATTATGGCACAGTTATATATAGTAACACTCAGGAATAGCGTTAAGGATTTTCAATAGCTCTTCATGCTGAGCTGTCTAAGGTTTTTGGCTCAAGGGATGAAACAAATGCTTGTGTGAAGCCGTGAAACTGTGAAAGTAGACCTGGTTGTGATTTTAAACAAGCAGAAAACTTTGACACATTGACATACTTAGAATCTCTCTGCACCTACACTACATGGAGGTTCACGCACCAGGAAGGGTACCAACCTGTTTCCCTCCTCAGCCCTACTGATCCCCCAGACAGCTTCCATCCAGCTTTAACTTCCAGTACTGATTACACTTTGGGTCTCTGAGGTCTGCATGCTGTTAGGAAACCCATCTGTGTGTGTGTGTGTGTGTGTGAGAACAGGAAATTAACTGTGTGTGTGTGTGTGCCTGCTGCCAGCCGCAGATCCCTACAGACCATTCATTCTAGTGTGATGTGTGTGTTGACAGGGTTGATATGACACATGTACAGACTGGGGAGAAGGCCTGCGTGTGTTCCTGGAAACTGTAGCCAACACCGCTCCATCTGGTGGTGTGTCTAACAGCCAGCTGCCTCCCTCCCACGGGTCCAGCAACTCCAGCCACACAACCGATGCTCTCACCACGCAACCATGGCAACCAGAAACCCCATGACGGCCACATCCTCCTCTTCCTCTCCTCCTCCCCCTCTCTTTCCTTCCTGATCGTCTTCCTTGCCTTCGTTAGTGCCTTCGTTAGTGCTCCTGGTCTAGGAGATCTCGACCCGTGCTCTCGCTCTCGATAGAGATACGTTACTCAACGGACTTTCACTCATGCAGCACAAAGGCCACATATCCTTAAACCATATTGTATACCCACATACCCACCCAGCTCCCAGTCACTCCCACCCACACAGCCAACCGCATACACACATACACATGCCCTCATTTACAATACCATCTCCCTGAGGTCACGGTGGAGATGAGTCCATCTGTCCACTAAGTGCCCCCAGGCCTTCTCTCTCTTCCTCATCTCCTGTGGTGAAATGGATTATTAGAGCCTCAGCTGCAGAGAGAGTTGCCCCAGGGATTCCTACTTCACCCCAGCCCAGTCTGGTAACCCACGGAGATGCACTCCCTGCCATACACACACACACACACGCTAAATGTAAATACACGCTAAATGTAAACACCCGCATGCTACACCCGCATGCTAAACCCGCATGCTACACCCGCATGCTACACCCGCATGCTACACCCGCGCACACACAGCACTCACTCCCACCCAAGACACAGCAGGCTCCATAATAGATGATGGACCAGTCAAGCCATGACACCTACAGGAGGACTTGGCTACTCAAACGTGCCCTCCGTTAACACCCTTCTACCACACCGGAGTACTGCCTGATCCATCACTCCCACTGCCATGCTTCCATTTCCAGCTCCCAGACAAAATGTGTTTTGAAATGAATTATTATTTACAACCGTCTTACTCCGTTTGGCCCCTTGCTACCTTACGTTGTGTGAGTTTGTGTGAGCTGCAGCAAACAAACAACAACGAATTTTGCTTCTACTCTCTGTCTAACTCTGCTCCCTGCCCAACTCTGCTCTCTGCCTAACTCTGCTCTCTGCCTAACTCTGCTCTCTGCCTAACTCTGCCTAACTCTGCTCTCTGTCTAACTCTGCTCTCTGTCTAACTCTGCTCTCTGCCTAACTCTGCTCCCTGTCTAACTCTGCTCTCTGTCTAACTCTGCTCTCTGTCTAACTCTGCTCTCTGCCTAACTCTGCTCTCTGCCTAACTCTGCTCTCTGTCTAACTCTGCTCTCTGCCTAACTCTACTCTCTGTCTAACTCTGCTCTCTGCCTAACTCTGCTCTCTGCCTAACTCTGCTCTCTGCCTAACTCTGCTCTCTGCCTAACTCTGCTCTCTGTCTAACTCTGCTCTCTGTCTAACTCTGCTCTCTGCCTAACTCTGCTCTCTGTCTAACTCTGCTCTCTGTCTAACTCTGCTCTCTGTCTAACTCTGCTCTCTGTCTAACTCTGCTCTCTGCTAACTCTGCTCTCTGTCTAACTCTGCTCTCTGCCTAACTCTGCTCTCTGTCTAACTCTGCTCTCTGCCTAACTCTGCTCTCTGTCTAACTCTGCTCTCTGTCTAACTCTGCACTCTGTCTAACTCTGCTCTCTGTCTAACTCTGCTCTCTGTCTAACTCTGCTCTCTGTCTAACTCTGCTCTCTGTCTAACTCTGCTCTCTGTCTAACTCTGCTCTCTGTCTAACTCTGCTCTCTGTCTAACTCTGCTCTCTGTCTAACTCTGCTCTCTGCCTAACTCTGCTCTCTGTCTAACTCTGCTCTCTGCCTAACTCTGCTCTCTGTCTAACTCTGCTCTCTGCCTAACTCTGCTCTCTGTCTAACTCTGCTCTCTGTCTAACTCTGCTCTCTGCCTAACTCTGCTCTCTGTCTAACTCTGCTCTCTGTCTAACTCTGCTCTCTGTCTAACTCTGCTCTCTGTCTAACTCTGCTCTCTGCCTAACTCTGCTCTCTGTCTAACTCTGCTCTCTGCCTAACTCTGCTCTCTGTCTAACTCTGCTCTCTGTCTAACTCTGCTCTCTGTCTAACTCTGCTCTCTGTCTAACTCTGCTCTCTGCCTAACTCTGCTCTCTGTCTAACTCTGCTCTCTGTCTAACTCTGCTCTCTGCCTAACTCTGCTCTCTGCCTAACTCTGCTCTCTGCCTAACTCTGCTCTCTGCCTAACTCTGCTCTCTGCCTAACTCTGCTGTCTGCCTAACTCTGCTCTCTGCCTAACTCTGTCTAACTCTGCTCTCTGCCTAACTCTGCTCTCTGTCTAACTCTGCTCTCTGCCTAACTCTGCTCTCTGCCTAACTCTGCTCTCTGCCTAACTCTGCTCTCTGCCTAACTCTGCTCTCTGCCTAACTCTGCTCTCTGCCTAACTCTGCTCTCTGTCTAACTCTGCTCTCTGCCTAACTCTGCTCTCTGCCTAACTCTGCCTAACTCTGCTCTCTGCCTAACTCTGCTCTCTGCCTAACTCTGCTCTCTGCCTAACTCTGCTCTCTGCCTAACTCTGCTCTCTGCCTAACTCTGCTCTCTGCCTAACTCTGCTCTAACTCTCTGCTAACTCTGCCTAACTCTGCTCTCTGCCTAACTCTGCTCTCTGCCTAACTCTGCTCTCTGCCTAACTCTGCTCTCTGCCTAACTCTGCTCTCTGCCTAACTCTGCCTAACTCTGCTCTCTGCCTAACTCTGCTCTCTGCCTAACTCTGCTCTCTGCCTAACTCTGCTCTCTGCCTAACTCTGCTCTCTGCCTAACTCTGCTCTCTGCCTAACTCTGCTCTCTGCCTAACTCTGCTCTCTGTCTAACTCTGCTCTCTGCCTAACTCTGCTCTCTGCCTAACTCTACTCTCTGCCTAACTCTGCTCTCTGCCTAACTCTGCTCTCTGCCTAACTCTGCTCTCTGCCTAACTCTACTCTCTGCCTAACTCTGCTCTCTGCCTAACTCTGCTCTCTGCTCTCTGCCTAACTCTGCTCTCTGCCTAACTCTGCTCTCTGCCTAACTCTGCCTAACTCTGCTCTCTGCCTAACTCTGCTCTCTGCCTAACTCTGCTCTCTGCCTAACTCTGCTCTCTGCCTAACTCTGCTCTCTGCCTAACTCTGCTCTCTGTCTAACTCTGCTCTCTGCCTAACTCTGCTCTCTGCCTAACTCTGCTCTCTGCCTAACTCTGCTCTCTGCCTAACTCTGCTCTCTGCCTAACTCTGCTCTCTGCCTAACTCTGCTCTCTGCCTAACTCTGCTCTCTGCCTAACTCTGCTCTCTGCCTAACTCTGCTCTCTGCCTAACTCTGCTCTCTGCTAACTCTGCTCTCTGCCTAACTCTGCTCTCTGCCTAACTCTGCTCTCTGCCTAACTCTGCTCTCTGCCTAACTCTGCTCTCTGCCTAACTCTGCTCTCTGTCTAACTCTGCTCTCTGCCTAACTCTGCTCTCTGCCTAACTCTGCTCTCTGCCTAACTCTGCTCTCTGCCTAACTCTGCCTAACTCTGCTCCCTGTCTAACTCTGCTCTCTGCCTAACTCTGCTCTCTGCCTAACTCTGCTCTCTGCCTAACTCTGCTCTCTGCCTAACTCTGCCTAACTCTGTCTGTCTAACTCTGCCTAACTCTGCTCTCTGCCTAACTCTGCTCTCTGTCTAACTCTGCTCTCTGTCTAACTCTGCTCTCTGCCTAACTCTGCTCTCTGTCTAACTCTGCTCTCTGCCTAACTCTGCTCTCTGCCTAACTCTGCTCTCTGCCTAACTCTGCTCTCTGCCTAACTCTGCTCTCTGCCTAACTCTGCTCTCTGCTAACTCTGCTCTCTGCCTAACTCTGCTCTCTGCCTAACTCTGCTCTCTGCCTAACTCTGCTCTCTGCTGCCTGCCTAACTCTGCTCTCTGCCTAACTCTGCTCTCTGCCTAACTCTGCTCTCTGCCTAACTCTGCTCTCTGCCTAACTCTGCCTAACTCTGCTCTCTGCCTAACTCTGCTCTCTGCCTAACTCTGCTCTCTGCCTAACTCTGCTCTCTGCTCTGCTAAACTCTGCTCTCTGCCTAACTCTGCTGCCTAACTCTGCTCTCTGCCTAACTCTGCTCTCTGCCTAACTCTGCTCTCTGCCTAACTCTGCTCTCTGCCTAACTCTCTGCTCTCTGCTCTCTGCCTAACTCTGCTCCCTGCCTAACTCTGCTTTCTGCCTAACTCTGCTCTCTGCCTAACTCTGCTCCTGCCTAACTCTGCTCCCTGCCTAACTCTGCTCTCTGCCTAACTCTGCCTAACTGCCTAACTCTGCTCTCTGCCTAACTCTGCTCTCTGCCTAACTCTGCCTAATTCTGCTCTCTGCCTAACTCTGCTCTCTGCCTAACTCTGCTCTCTGCCTAACTCTGCTCCCTGCCTAACTCTGCTCTCTGCCTAACTCTGCTCTCTGCCTAACTCTGCTCCCTGCCTAACTCTGCTCCCTGCCTAACTCTGCTCTCTGCCTAACTCTGCTCTCTGCCTAACTCTGCTCTCTGCCTAACTCTGCTCCTGCCTAACTCTGCTCTCTGTCTAACTCTGCTCTCTGCCTAACTCTGCTCTCTGCCTAACTCTGCTCTCTGCCTAACTCTGCCTAACTCTGCTCCCTGTCTAACTCTGCTCTCTGCCTAACTCTGCTCTCTGCCTAACTCTGCTCTCTGCCTAACTCTGCTCTCTGCCTAACTCTGCCTAACTCTACTCTCTGTCTAACTCTACTCTCTGTCTAACTCTGCTCTCTGCCTAACTCTGCTCTCTGCCTAACTCTACTCTCTGTCTAACTCTGCTCTCTGTCTAACTCTGCTCTCTGTCTAACTCTGCTCTCTGTCTAACTCTGCTCTCTGCCTAACTCTGCTCTCTGCCTAACTCTGCCTAACTCTGCTCTCTGCCTAACTCTGCTCTCTGCCTAACTCTGCTCTCTGTCTAACTCTGCTCTCTGCCTAACTCTGCTCTCTGCCTAACTCTGCTCTCTGCCTAACTCTGCCTAACTCTGCTCCCTGCCTAACTCTGCTCTCTGCCTAACTCTGCTCTCTGCCTAACTCTGCTCTCTGCCTAACTCTGCCTAACTCTGCTCCCTGCCTAACTCTGCTCTCTGCCTAACTCTGCTCTCTGCCTAACTCTGCTCTCTGCCTAACTCTGCCTAACTCTGCTCCCTGCCTAACTCTGCTCTCTGCCTAACTCTGCTCTCTGCCTAACTCTGCTCCCTGCCTAACTCTGCTCTCTGCCTAACTCTGCTCTCTGCCTAACTCTGCTCCCTGCCTAACTCTGCTCCCTGCCTAACTCTGCTCTCTGCCTAACTCTGCTCTCTGCCTAACTCTGCTCCCTGCCTAACTCTGCTCCCTGCCTAACTCTGCTCTCTGTCTAACTCTGCCTAACTCTGCCTAACTCTGCTCTCTGCCTAACTCTGCTCTCTGCCTAACTCTGCCTAACTCTGCTCTCTGCCTAACTCTGCCTAACTCTGCCTAACTCTGCTCTCTGCCTAACTCTGCTCTCTGCCTAACTCTGCTCTCTGCCTAACTCTGCTCCCTGCCTAACTCTGCTCCCTGCCTAACTCTGCTCTCTGCCTAACTCTGCTCTCTGCCTAACTCTGCTCTCTGCCTAACTCTGCTCCTGCCTAACTCTGCTCTCTGCCTAACTCTCTCTCTCTGTCTAACTCTGCCTAACTCTGCCTAACTCTGCTCTCTGCCTAACTCTGCTCTCTGCCTAACTCTGCCTAATTCTGCTCTCTGCCTAACTCTGCTCTCTGCCTAACTCTGCTCCCTGCCTAACTCTGCTCCCTGCCCAACTCTGCTCTCTGCCTAACTCTGTTCTCTGCCTAACTCTGCTCTCCTCCTAACTCTGCTCTCTGCCTAACTCTGCTCCCTGCCTAACTCTGCTCTCTGCCTAACTCTGCTCCCTGCCTAACTCTGCTCTCTGCCTAACTCTGCTCTCTGCCTAACTCTGCTCTCTGCCTAACTCTGCTCCCTGCCTAACTCTGCTCCCTGCCTAACTCTGCTCCCTGCCTAACTCTGCTCCCTGCCTAACTCTGCTCTCTGTCTAACTCTGCCTAACTCTGCTCTCTGCCTAATTCTGCTCTCTGCCTAACTCTGCCTAACTCTGCCTAACTCTGCTCTCTGCCTAACTCTGCTCCCTGCCTAACTCTGCTCTCTGCCTAACTCTGCTCCCTGCCTAACTCTGCTCCCTGCCCAACTCTGCTCTCTGCCTAACTCTGCTCTCTGCCTAACTCTGCTCTCTGCCTAACTCTGCTCTCTGCCTAACTCTGCTCCCTGCCTAACTCTGCTCTCTGCCTAACTCTGCTCTCTGCCTAACTCTGCTCCCTGCCTAACTCTGCTCCCTGCCTAACTCTGCTCTCTGTCTAACTCTGCCTAACTCTGCCTAACTCTGCTCTCTGCCTAACTCTGCTCTCTGCCTAACTCTGCCTAATTATGCTCTCTGCCTAACTCTGCCTAACTCTGCCTAACTCTGCTCTCTGCCTAACTCTGCTCCCTGCCTAACTCTGCTCTCTGCCTAACTCTGCTCCCTGCCTAACTCTGCTCCCTGCCCAACTCTGCTCTCTGCCTAACTCTGCTCTCTGCCTAACTCTGTTCCCTGCCTAACTCTGCTCCCTGCCTAACTCTGCTCTCTGCCTAACTCTGCTCTCTGCCTAACTCTGCTCCCTGCCTAACTCTGCTCTCTGCCTAACTCTGCTCTCTGCCTAACTCTGCTCCCTGCCTAACTCTGCTCCCTGCCTAACTCTGCTCCCTGCCCAACTCTGCTCTCTGCCTAACTCTGCTCTCTGCCTAACTCTGCTCTCTGCCTAACTCTGCTCTCTGCCTAACTCTGCTCCCTGCCCAACTCTGCTCTCTGCCTAACTCTGCTCTCTGCCTAACTCTGCACTCTGCCTAACTCTGCTCTCTGCCTAACTCTGCTCCCTGCCTAACTCTGCTCCCTGCCTAACTCTGTTCCCTGCCTAACTCTGCTCTCTGCCTAACTCTGCTCCCTGCCTAACTCTGCTCCCTGCCTAACTCTGCTCTCTGTCTAACTCTGCTCTCTGCCTAACTCTGCTCTCTGTCTAACTCTGCTCCCTGCCTAACTCTGCTCTCTGCCTAACTCTGCTCCCTGCCTAACTCTGCTCTCTGCCTAACTCTGCTCTCTGCCTAACTCTGCTCTCTGCCTAACTCTGCTCTCTGCCTAACTCTGCTCTCTGCCTAACTCTGCTCCCTGCCTAACTCTGCTCTCTGCCTAACTCTGCTCTCTGTCTAACTCTGCTCTCTGCCTAACTCTGCTCTCTGCCTAACTCTGCTCTCTGCCTAACTCTGCCTAACTCTGCCTAACTCTGCTCTCTGCCTAACTCTGCTCCCTGCCTAACTCTGCTCTCTGCCTAACTCTGCTCCCTGCCTAACTCTGCTCCCTGCCCAACTCTGCTCTCTGCCTAACTCTGCTCTCTGCCTAACTCTGCTCCCTGCCTAACTCTGCTCCCTGCCTAACTCTGCTCTCTGTCTAACTCTGCTCTCTGCCTAACTCTGCTCTCTGCCTAACTCTGCTCTCTGCCAACTCTGCTCTCTGCCTAACTCTGCTCTCTGCCTAACTCTGCTCTCTGCCTAACTCTGCTCCCTGCCTAACTCTGCTCTCTGCCTAACTCTGCTCCCTGCCTAACTCTGCTCTCTTTCTATCTGCTCTCTGCCTAACTCTGCTCTCTGCCTAACTCTGCTCTCTGCCTAACTCTGCTCTCTGCCTAACTCTGCTTCCTGCCTAACTCTGCTCTCTGCCTAACATTGACAGCTTCTCGCTTGCTTGTAAGCCTTCATTAAGTCTTTTGCAAAACACTTTTGGGAAAATCAGAAGTTTTGGGAAAGTAGGGCACTGCTGTAAAAAAATAATGATGTCTACTCTGAGAAGAAATTGGTTATGTCATCTCTCCGATATGGGTATGCGCTATGAAGGTACTGCCTTTGTTGGTATTTGTTAGATTGAAGGGCTATTGTGTCTGTGTGTTTGTGTATTCCCTCGGAGGAGGTGGATTGCAGTGTTTGCCTTATAAACTGCTATTGTTGCCAGCTCACTCAGAGACGGTTGGCAGGCACTAATGCCTCTTAGTGAGAACCTGTATAAACTCTCTGCCTCCAATGTAAACATAGATCTTTATTATGCTAATGCTAGATCAGACCATTCACATGCACAACTCCCACTGCTACCACCAGCCTGCTGTAACTGTATTTATTATCTCTGTCTATTATACTGTTATTATGACTTATCTCTCTGTTATTAGGACTTATCTCTCTATTATTCGGACTTATCTCTCTGCTATCATGACTTACCTCTCTGCTATTATGACGTATCTATGCTATTATGACTTATCTCACTGATATTACGACTTATCTCTCTGCTATTATGACTTATCCCTCTGCTATTATGACTTATCTCACTGATATTATGACTTATCTCTCTGCTATTATGACTTATCTCTGCTATTATGACTTATCTCTCTGCTATTATGACTTATCTCTGCTATCATGACTTATCTCTCTGCTATTATGACTTATCTCTGCTATCATGACTTATCTCACTGACATTATGACTTATCTCTGCTATCATGACTTATCTCTCTGCTATTATGACTTATCTCTGCTATCATGACTTATCTCACTGTCATTATGACTTATCTCTGCTATCATGACTTATCTCACTGACATTATGACTTATCTCTCTGTTATTATGTATTTTCTCTCTGTTATTATGACTTACCTATTTGTTATTATGACTTATCCCTCTGTTATTATGACTTATCTCTGTCTATTATACTGTTATTCTGACTTATCTCTCTTATAGGTCAGTGTGTATCACAGACTCCTATGGTGTTATAGCATACTGTCTTTCATCTTCTGCTATGTCCTCAACTAGGACAATACAATATCTTATCTGACTCTCTAATCATGTTGTGGTAAAACGAGGTGGATTTTGTAGGTGGAAAAAGACAGAAACTAAGAGAGGAGGAGAAGGACAACATGAGTGGTGCTGATGACAATGGTTGTGATGACACTGGGCATGATCATGATGATAATCCTGATGACAATGGTTGTGATGACACTGGGCATGATCATGATGATAATCCTGATGACAATGGTTGTGATGACACTGGGCATGATCATGATGATAATCCTGATGACAATGGTTGTGATGACACTGGGCATGATCATGATGATAATCCTGATGACAATGGTTGTGATGACACTGGGCATGATCATGATGATAATCCTGATGACAATGGTTGTGATGACACAGGGCATGATCATGATGATAATCCTGATGACAACACTGACAATTACATGTCCAATAACATGTAGGGGGCATTGGGGAGTACTAATGTGTTGCCTCGAGCAGGTATGGAGGAGAAAAGCATTCCTCGGGTCCTCAGTGACCACCACTTAGACTGCTGATAGATATTGACAGCCGTTTCATTTGTCCTCTGAGGCTAAGGCTTTTAATGGGGATTTGACCAAGGAATACTCAAGCATACATGTGCATTATTGAGCCTAACCACCAGTCCATTTACAAGGTGGATCAACACCAAAGGACCAGAGAGGGTGGGTAGGGGTTAATGGTACTGAAGCTATTATCACTAGACCAAAGCGCTCTGTGTACGCATCCAGGAGAGCAATTAGACAGAGAGATCTAATATACAGCATGGAAGAGGACAAAGAAAGTGAGAGATAAAACCAGAGGGAAAATAGAGAGATTAAGCTAGGAAGAAAGGGATAAAGAGAGAGATAAAGCTAGAGAGAAAAGGATAAAAAGAGAGATAAAGCTAGAGAGAAAAGAGAGAAAGCTAGAGAGAGATAAAGAGATAAAGCTAGAGAGAAAAGAGAGAAAGCCAGAGAGAGCTAAAGAGATAAAGCTAGAGAGAAAAGAGAGAAAGCTAGAGAGAGATAAAGAGATAAAGCTAGAGAGGAAAGAGAGAAAGCTAGAGAGAGATAAAGAGATAAAGCTAGAGAGAAAAGAGAGAAAGCTAGAGAGAAAAGAGAGAAAGCTAGAGAGAGATAAAGAGATAAAGCGATAACACATAAAGAGATAACACATGTTTCCCATGCCAATAAAGCCCTTGAATTGAATTAAAGCTAGAGAGAAAAGAGAGAGATAAAGAGAACGCTAAAAAAATGACTTTAGAGTGAAGTAGACAAAGAGATAACAGAGAAGTGAAAGATAAACCGAGAAAGGCAGAGCGTCACAGAGATGGATAGACCGATAGAGGAAGATAAAGACAGAGAAGAGAGACAGACAGACAGAGACTGTAGGTGCCTGAGGGAGTTGCCAGCTGGGTGTATAAGGGAGGGTCTTGTGAATGGGATGTGATGAATGGAGTGATATCTCTGCCGCAGTCAGGCCTGGCAGGCGTAAAGCAGTCCCCAAAACCAAGGACACCTCCATCAGGTTACCCTGCAGACACAACCAATCACCCCATGTTCCCTTAAAGAATAGTTCAATTATTGCAAACAGCCAGCCATCGATCAAGTGGTGAATTCCTCTTCAGGGGGATTTGATTCCTTCTCGGTTTTCTTTTGTGCTAGTCTTTTTATTTACTATCTTTCTCTCTTTCCACCTTTCATGTCGTTCTTAGAGCAGCCGTTGAATTTGAGCGGTCAATCTTTCAGCTGCTATTTTTACAGCTCAGTTTGCTTCCAAAGAGCCATCTTGTCATTCCCTCCATTTAGCTTCCTTTTTTTACCTCCATTGTTAATGCATGGTAATTGTACAAGGCAATACCATGGGCTACAACCGCAGGGCACCAATGGATTTTGAGTCGTACGGGGATCCTGTCTAACTCCTTGTCCATGTCCATTACCGTACATCTAGACCTGATATCTGGCAGACCAAACAGTGAGACAGGTATTCAGTTTCTCAGTTCTGTCTCCACAGGGCCTATGTTTCTGTGTATAACGCTCCTCGAATGAGATGCTGGTGGGAGGTGTGTTGGGGCCAGGGGGTGGTGGGGATGGGCGGTTAACTGTTTCTCCTCTGCGTCTGACTGCTGAGTGGATGGGCCGGGCACAGCTGTCCAAACAGGGGGAACAGAGAAGAGTGCATTTTTTGATGCTGCAGAGACCTCGTGAATATTGGATGCCCCCCCCCCAAATCTACCTGGTTTCCTGTTACTGCCTGGTTGATTGCAGCAGAGTGAGTGTGCCTCTCTCTATGTCTGCCTGGTTGATTGCAGCAGAGTGAGTGCGCCTCTCTCTATGTCTGCCTGGTTGATTGCAGCAGAGTGAGTGTGCCTCTCTCTATGTCTGCCTGGTTGATTGCAGCAGAGTGAGTGCGCCTCTCTCTATGTCTGCCTGGTTGATTGCAGCAGAGTGAGTGCGCCTCTCTCTATGTCTGCCTCAGTGGCTGTTACGTAATGGCAGCCCTCCTCCACTGCAGTGAGGCAACAGTCGGGATTCCCTCTTGTACCCAGAACGAAGGAGTGGGGAGGGAGGAGAGGGAGAGAAGAGAGGGAGGGAGGGAGGAGAGGGCGAGGAAGGGACAAAGGGAAGGAGAATGAGTAGAGGAGGACGACAGAGAGGGTGAGAAAAAGGGGAAAATTTGAGCTACAGCAAACCCTTATTTGACCAGTAAATGAAGTAAATAAATGCAAACAGCCATTGCGTACCAGCAAATGAATGAGAGAGAAATACAACTGGTCCTCTTCAATCGATGGGGGAAGGGATCCTCTGGAATGGATAGGCTTTGTCAGTATGGTAAATAAAGAAGGATGATTCATCGTTGGGGTGATGAAATAAAATGTATAGATCAATTGAGGAGAGGGAGGGAATTCAGTAGGTGTTTTGTCTTCCTCTTGGAATGATGGCTGGTTTGGTAGAAGGAGGGGTAGAGAGAGTGGTAAAAGGCTAGCCCTACAAAACCAAGTTCAAGTTAAATTGACGTGGCAGTCAAATAGATGCCAGTGAAAATGTGATATTGCTTTGGTTAGCAACATGATAGAGGTTCTTACAGCCAGTCTTAATTCAGTGCTTTTCAACAATGACAGTAGGAACGACAAAGACGTTTCTTCTAACTGAACCAAAGTTCTTAATATCTTGGTTTGATTTCATCAACCTTTTTCCCGGAAACAAGTTCATGAGTGGGTTTGATGTTTTAGGGTCTTGCCCTCAACCATCTATACAGACCAATGCAGTTTGTTTGCTGTAGCGTACAGATATTTCAGTGAAACAGTGAAAGTATCCCACGTTGTCAAGGTAGTCGTGGTCTCAGCAGCCTTTGGAGGACTCAATCTGTGTTCATTTATTTAATAGTGGATGGTTAGTGGATGGTTTCCTCACATGCTTTTGGGCCTGGGACACGTGAGCCTCCCAATATGTCCGAAATGAAGATACTGCGCACACAACCACACTCATTATACAGTTGTTCATAAGGTACGATGCCCAGAGAGAATTAGGCCAGTCAGAGCCATTCTCCTGGATTATTAGCCAGGGATTATCCATTTATAGAGTGGATTGTCCTCTTAGTCAGGATTATGAGGATGTTTAATCCTACTCTCCTGGCCTGCGCTCGCTGGGGATGTGCGCTCATTCTTTGGCTGCTGGAAGCCTTTTAGGATTTCCGCCCAGTGAGTCAACCAATTAAATTCCACTAGCCATAATGTCCAATGACTTTACCCTGATTATACAACCCATTGCCAAGGAGGAAGAGGATGATAATGATGTCATTGTTGGCTTAGTGATGGACCGTGCAAAGGGCAGCGTCACGGGAACTTGTACACTATGACTTTAGAAGGGGAGATTAGAGTGCCCGCCTGGACATTGTCGCTGAAAGGTCAAGTTGCTTTTGTTGCTGCTCAATATCCACCAAGCAACAGACCAAGGGTCCCTTGATTTACCAAAATGGGGCTGGCTTTGAGGAATTTTCATTTTCATTGGGACATTACGCAATTCATTAATTCAACGTGGCCTAATTCTCCCGAGAGTTGAGTAGGGAAGGAAACTAAAGTAGTGTTAGAATTGAATGCTATTATTCAGCATCTTTGATAGGAAAATGAGATTTTAGCCAGGGCTGTGTATTAGACGTAATTGCTAGCAGCAAGCAGCTAGTCCTTCCTCTCTGCACTCTGTGTAAGTGATGGGTGTTTCATCCGAAGCAGTGAGGCAGAGCTACAGTACTCTCGGTGGGCTGTTGTAAAAGCTGTCCTCTAGTGAACTCACTCACAGCACTGCTGTCTGAATAAACAACCTCTCTGAAAACACAACCTCTCTGAAAACACAATCTCTCTGAAGACACAACCTCTCTGAAGACACAATCTCTCTGAATACACAACCTCTCTGAATAAACAATCTCTCTGAATACACAATCTCTCTGAAGACACAACCTCTCTGAAGACACAACCTCTCTGAATAAACAACCTCTCTGAATAAACAACCTCTCTGAAGACACAACCTCTCTGAAGACACAACCTATCTGAATACACAATCTCTCTGAATACACAATCTCTCTGAATACACAACCTCTCTGAATACACAACCTCTCTGAATAAACAACCTCTCTGAAGACACAACCTCTCTGAATAAACAACCTCTCTGAAGACACAACCTCTCTGAAGACACAACCTATCTGAATACACAATCTCTCTGAATACACAATCTCTCTGAATACACAATCTCTCTGAATACACAATCTCTCTGAAGACACAACCTCTCTGAATACACAACCTCTCTGAATAAACAACCTCTCTGAAGACACAATCTCTCTGAAGACACAATCTCTCTGAAGACAACAAGACACAACTCTCTGAAGACACAACCTCTCTGAACACAACCTCTCTCTGAATCTCTGAACACAATCTCTCTGAAGACACAATCTCTCTGAAGACACAACCTCTCTGAAGACACAACCTCTCTGAATACACAATCTCTCTGAAGACACAATCTCTCTGAAGACACAACCTCTCTCTGAATACACAATCTCTCTGAATACACAATCAACCAACCTCTCTGAAGACACAACCTCTCTGAATACACAATCTCTCTGAATACACAATCTCTCTGAAGACACAACCTCTCTGAATACACAACCTCTCTGAAAACACAACCTCTCTGAATACACAATCTCTCTGAATACACAATCTCTCTGAAGACACAACCTCTCTGAATACACAACCTCTCTGAAGACACAACCTCTCTGAATACACAATCTCTCTGAACAACTCTCTGAAGACACAACTCTCTGAAGACACAATCTCTCTCTGAAGACACAACCTCTCTGAATACACAATCTCTCTGAAGACACCTCTCTGAAGACACAACCTCTCTGAATACAAACCTCTCTGAAGACAAACCTCTCTGAAGACACAACCTCTCTGAAGACACAACCTCTCTGAATACACAATCTCTCTCTGAAGACACAAATCTCTCTGAATACAACCTCTCTGAAAACAACCTCTCTGAATACAAATCTCTCTGAAGACACAACCTCTCTGAAGACACAACCTCTCTGAAGACACAACCTCTCTGAAGACACAACCTCTCTGAATACACAACCTCTCTGAAGACACAATCTCTCTGAATACACAATCTCTCTGAAGACACAACCTCTCTGAAGACACAACCTCTCTGAAGACACAACCTCTCTGAATACACAATCTCTCTGAATACACAATCTCTCTGAAGACACAACCTCTCTGAAGACACAACCTCTGAAGACACAACCTCTCTGAATACACAACCTCTCTGAATACACTGAATACACAATCTCTCTGAATACACAATCTCTGAATACACAATCTCTCTGAAGACACAACCTCTCTGAATCTCTGACACAACCTCTCTGAATACACAACCTCTCTGAATACACAACCTCTCTGAAGACACAATCTCTGAATAATACACAACCTCTCTGAAAACACAATCTCTCTGAAGACACAATCTCTCTGAAGACACAACCTCTGAATACACAACCTCTCTGAAGACACAACCTCTCTGAAGACACAACTCTCTGAACACAATCTCTCTGAATACACAATCTCTCTGAAGACACAACCTCAAGACACAACTCTCTGAAGACACAACCTCTGAATCTCTGAATACACAACCTCTCTGAAGACACAACCTCTCTGAATACACAATCAATACAATCTCTCTCACTGAAGACACAACCTCTCTGAATACACAACCTCTCTGAATACACACAACACAATCTCTGAATACACAACCTCTCTGAATAAACAACCTCTCTGAAAACACAACCTCTGAATACACAATCTCTCTGAATACACAATAAACAACCTCTCTGAAGACACAACCTCTCTCTCTCTGAATAAGACACAATCACAACCTCTCTGAAGACACAACCTCTCTGAATACACAACTCTCTGAAGACACAACCTCTCTGAATACACAACCTCTCTGAATACACAATCTCTCTGAAGACACAACCTCTCTGAAGACACAACCTCTCTGAAGACACAACTCTCTGAAGAATACACTGAAGACACAACCTCTCTGAAGACACAACCTCTCTCTGAATACACAACCTCTCTGAATACACAACCTCTCTGAAGACACAACCTCTCTGAAGACACAACACAACCTCTCTGAATACACAACCTCTCTGAATACACAACCTCTCTGAAGACACAACCTCTCTGAAGACACAACCTCTGAATACACAACCTCTCTGAATACACAACCTCTCTGAATAAACAACCTCTCTGAAAAACCTCTCTGACACACCTCTCTGAATACACAACCTCTCTGAATACACAACCTCAATCTCTCTGAATACACAATCACAATCTCTGAAGACACAACCCTCTCTGAAGACACAACCTCTGAATACACAATCTCTCTGAAAGACACAACCTCTCTGAATACACAATCTCTCTGAATACCTCTCTGAATACACAATCTCTCTGAACACAACTCTCTGAAGACACAACCTCTCTGAAGACACAACCTCTCTGAACACAACCTCTCTGAATACACAACCTCTCTGAATACACAATCTCTCTGAAGACACAACCTCTCTGAATACACAATCTCTCTGAATACACAATCTCTGAAGACACAACCTCTCTGAAGACACAACCTCTCTGAAGACACAACTCTCTGAAGACACAACCTCTCTGAAGACACAACCTCTCTGAAGACACAATCTCTCTGAATACACAATCTCTCTGAATACACAACCTCTCTGAATACACAACCTCTCTGAAGACACAACCTCTCTGAATACACAACCTCTCTGAATACACAATCTCTCTGAATACACAATCTCTCTGAAGACACAACCTCTGAATACACAACCTCTGAATACACAACCTCTGAATACACAACCTCTCTGAAAACACAACCTCTCTGAATACACAATCTGAATACACAACCTCTCTGAAGACACAACCTCTCTGAATACACAATCTCTCTGAATACACAATCTCTCTGAAGACACAACCTCTCTGAATACACAACCTCTCTGAATAATACACAATCTCTGAATACACAATCTGAACACAACCTCTCTGAAGACACAACTCTCTGAATGAATACAAAACCTCTCTGAAGACACAACCTCTGAATACACAACCTCTCTGAATACACAACCTCTGAATACACAAGACACAACCTCACTGAAGACACAACCTCTCTGAATACACAATCTCTCTGAAGACACAACCTCTCTGAATACACAACCTCTCTGAATACACAACCTCTCTGAAGACACAACCTCTCTGAAGACACAACCTCTCTGAATACACAACCTCTCTGAATACACAACCTCTCTGAATACACAATCTCTCTGAATACACAACCTATCTGAATACACAACATATCTGAATACACAACCTCTCTGAATACACACCCTCTCTGAATACACAACCTCTCTGAATACACAAGCACTTGCGTAATTCTTAGCACTTCCCTCCCAACATGAACCTATCCATGTAATTTCATCCATAATCAAGTGATGAGTGAGCAAACATATCTTTTACAGCACATCTTTTGACTGAAGACCATATAGCAAGAAAGAGGGTGCCAGACCTGACTTATAATGGGCTTGCTCACTGAAATAATTATTTTTCGGACAATCTTATTCTCAAACTGGTTCTTACCACCTGAAGGAGAAAGATCTCCAGTGCGTTCCACTTCTTTCCCCACCAAATTCCTTCCCTTGTGATCACGTTGATCAAGAGCCCGTCTTGAGGAGACATATTTGTTTACTCACAAAGAAAGGTGTCCCTGCAGTGACACCCAGCTGCAGTGTGTCGTGGTCCTGAGAGGAGGGAAGAGCTGCAGTGATGTGTTTTAACATTGGTGGTGTGTGTTATCACTGAGGTTGGATGTGCGGTGTGTCTTATCAGGCTACTGTGATGTTAATAACAGGAGTGTGAGACTCTCTTTCTCTTTGTCATCTTCTCTGATGAGACTGTTTCACCCAGTGCCATGATGGGGCTCACCGAGGAGAGGAGGATGCAAGGGGAGAGAGAGAGAAACAGAGAGAGAGAGAGAGAGAGAGAGAAGGATGAGGAGATAAAGAGATTGGGAGAGGCAGCGAGATGGAGGGGGATGCCCAGGCTAGACCCAGGCTATTACCTCACTTTAAAGTTGTGTACATCGGGCAGAATGGAATGGCTGGTCCTTTAAATATAATCAAGTTTTTACAGTGTTGCGTTTTATCAGTTCACCAGTTCTGCACGGAAGACTTGTGTTTTATGTTTGAGCATCAGAGCAAAACCGCACCACAGGGAATGACTACTTCCATCTTGTTGACTGTCTGTCTTTCTGTTAATACTGCGAACAGGACTTAGCACTCTACTTCATGGCTGGTTTTACACAATAACCAAAGTCACATGCCACTCATCTTTCCATTTCATTGTGAAGTTGCACAGTGTTTGTCTTTCTTTTTCCTTATTCAACCTTTCCCTCTCTCCTGGCCTCCCCTCTCTTTCTCTCTCCCTGGCCTCCCCTCTCTTTCTCTCTCCCTGGCCTCCCCTCTCTTTCTCTCTCCCTGGCCTCCCCTCTCTTTCTCTCTCCTGGCCTCCCCTCTCTTTCTCTCTCCCTGGCCTCCCTCTCTTTCTCTCTCCGTCCTCCCCTCTCTTTCTCTCTCCTGGCCTCCCTCTCTTTCTCTCTCCCCTGGCCTCCCCTCTCTTTCTCTCTCCCCCTGGCCTCCCTCTCTTTCCCTCTCCCTGGCCTCCCTCTCTTTCTCTCTCCTGGCCTCCCCTCTCTTTCTCTCTCCCTGGCCTCCCTCTCTTTCTCTCTCTCTGGCCTCCCTCTCTTTCTCTCTCCCCTGGCCTCCCCTCTCTTTCCCTCTCCTGGCCTCCCTCTCTTTCTCTCTCCCTGGCCTCCCCTCTTTCCCTCTCCCTGGCCTCCCCTCTCTTTCTCTCTCCCTGGCCTCCCCCTCTTTCTTCTCTCTCTCTGGCCTCCCCTCTCTTTCTCTCTCCTGGCCTCCCTCTCTTTCCCTCTCCTGGCCTCCCCTCTCTTTCTCTCTCCCTGGCCTCCCCTCTCTTTCCCTCTCCCTGGCCTCCCCTCTCTTTCTCTCTCCCTGGCCTCCCCTCTCTTTCTCTCTCCCTGGCCTCCCCTCTCTTTCTCTCTCTCTGGCCTCCCCTCTCTTTCTCTCTCCCTGGCCTCCCCTCTCTTTCCCTCTCCTGGCCTCCCCTCTCATTCTCTCTCCCTGGCCTCCCCTCTCTTTCTCTCTCCCTGGCCTCCCCTCTCTTTCTCCCCCCCATTCAGGAGTTTGTCTCCAGTGTTTTGAGCCACAGAACACGTTGGCAATGTAACATTAGCTGTCATTTTGTTCTCAGCCTGTTCCAATGTATTTATTTTTAAGGTGCTGAGACTTCAGGGTCTACTCTCTGGAGGAACCAACCTCTAAAGCACCAGGCAGGAGAACCTTTACAACAACCCCTAAAGCACCAGGCAGGAGGACCTCTACAACAACCCCTAAAGCACCAGGCAGGAGGACCTCTACAACAACCCCTAAAGCACCAGGCAGGAGGACCTCTACAACTACCCCTAAAGCACCAGGCAGGAGGACCTCTACAACAACCCCTAAAGCACCAGGCAGGAGGACCTCTACAACTACCCCTAAAGCACCAGGCAGGAGGACCTCTACAACAACCCCTAAAGCACCAGGCAGGAGGACCTCTACAACAACCCCTAAAGCACCAGGCAGGAGGACCTCTACAACTACCCCTAAAGCACCAGGCAGGAGGACCACTACAACAACCCCTAAAGCACCAGGCAGGAGGACCTCTACAACAACCCCTAAAGCACCAGGCAGGAGGACCTCTACAACTACCCCTAAAGCACCAGGCAGGAGGACCTCTACAACAACCCCTAAAGCACCAGGCAGGAGGACCTCTACAACAACCCCTAAAGCACCAGGCAGGAGGACCTCTACAACTACCCCTAAAGCACCAGGCAGGAGGACCTCTACAACAACCCCTAAAGCACCAGGCAGGAGGTAATCTACAACTACCCCTAAAGCACCAGACAGGAGGACCTCTACAACAACCCCTAGAGCACCAGGCAGGAGGACCTCTACAACAACAACCCCTAAAGCACCAGGCAGGAGGACCTCTATAACAACCCCTAAAGCACCAGGCAGGAGGACCTCTACAACAACCCCTAAAGCACCAGGCAGGAGGACCTCTACAACAACCCCTAAAGCACCAGGCAGGAGGACCTCTACAACTACCCCTAAAGCACCAGGCAGGAGGACCTCTACAACAACCTCTAAGGCACCAGGCAGGAGGACCTCTACAACAACCTCTAAGGCACCAGGCAGGACCAGGAGGAGGACCTCTACAACAACCTCTAAGGCACCAGGCAGGAGGACCTCTACAACAACCTCTAAGGCACCAGGCAGGAGGACCTCTACAACAACCTCTAAGGCACCAGGCAGGAGGACCTCTACAACAACCTCTAAGGCACCAGGCAGGAGGACCTCTACAACAACCTCTAAGGCACCAGGCAGGAGGACCTCTACAACAACCCCTAAAGCACCAGGCAGGAGGACCTCTACAACTACCCCGAAAGCACCAGGCAGGAGGACCTCTACAACAACCTCTAAGGCACCAGGCAGGAGGACCTCTACAACAACCTCTAAGGCACCAGGCAGGAGGACCTCTACAACAACCTCTAAGGCACCAGGCAGGAGGACCTCTACAACAACCCCTAAAGCACCAGGCAGGAGGACCTCTACAACAACCTCTAAGGCACCAGGCAGGAGGACCTCTACAACAACCTCTAAGGCACCAGGCAGGAGGACCTCTACAACAACCCCTAAAGCACCAGGCAGGAGGACCTCTACAACAACCCCTAAAGCACCAGGCAGGAGGACCTCTACAACTACCCCTAAAGCACCAGGCAGGAGGACCTCTACAACAACCTCTAAGGCACCAGGCAGGAGGACCTCTACAACAACCCCTAAAGCACCAGGCAGGAGGACCTCTACAACTACCCCTAAAGCACCAGGCAGGAGGACCTCTACAACAACCTCTAAGGCACCAGGCAGGAGGACCTCTACAACAACCTCTAAGGCACCAGGCAGGAGGACCTCTACAACAACCTCTAAGGCACCAGGCAGGAGGATCCCTGCAACCTGTCCCTATAAATATTCTAGCACCCCGTTAAAACATTTATCCAGACAATGTTCATCTCAATCACTATGAACACAACAATCAATGTTAGGAATATAATCCCCAGAATGACCATTCACAATACAGTGTGTGTGTACCTGCATGTGGGCCGCAATAGCCCTATGGTCCCACAATATAAACTGTGCAACTGTGAGTAATTGCCTTCAGAGTCATGGCTAAAAGAAAGGCCATAACAATCAAGCAGGCAGCTGAGAGAGAGAGAGAGAGAGAGAGAGAGAGAGAGAGAGAGAGAGAGAGAGAGAGAGAGAGAGAGCTAGAAGGTAAACACTGCAGTCGATGGAGTAAAATCATCTTTTTAGGTTTGTATCGATATTTCTTGGAAGCATGAATTCTCAGTACCTCAAATTCTATAAAAAATGCAACCGTGGAAGAACAACAGAAGGTTGTTCATAATTACATCAATTTTGTGCACTGACTTGACTGGCAGGTGTAAATTTTTTCCTGTGAAACACAACGTGAGTCGACCCTGGGAAACACAACGTGAGTCGACCCTGGGAAAGGAAAACAGGAAGCAACATTTGCAATAATCTAGTATCTTGTATTGGTTATATCACTTCTTTGCTGAACTAAGTGAGGGGAAAACTTGACAGCTCCATGAAATATTAATCCCCATCAAAAATGGATAAGTAGGATATGAAGTGAGATGACTGCATCTCTGGCATCACTCGGGTTAACCCTTGTTTAGTCTGTATTACTCCCCTTGTCCTAAGGGTCAAAAATGACCCGCTTTCACTAAACCATCACTAAACCACGTGACATTGTGTCCCCTTCTGTCACATCAAACACAACCCACATCCCCTGGTTCTACTCCAGGCCTCCACTGGTCAGCTGTGTAGACTTGCATCTTCCAAGAGTAGCTGGATTGTGCGTCACAGCCCACCCATATCTCGATGCCATACTTTGCTGGCTTGCTGGGCATATACTTCCGGAAAGGACAGCGACCTTTTGACAAAAGAGATTTACTATCAGTAATTAGTATCAGTGTCACAGAAAACAATCACATAAATCAATGATATTGCAGCAGTAGATAATAAAATGAACAGTGAAAATCACTTCCATTACAGATATGAAAATAAAAATGTACCTCTGAATGGAACCAGTTGCTCATCCACTGTTACTTCAGGCCCAGGGTTGTAGAGGTATGGCAGACGCTCCACCCACTTCTCCCAGACCTCTCTTATGGCCGCCAGTTTGTCTCTCACACGTCTTGCAGGTCTCGTCTCATGGTTCTGAAATCGTAGCATTCTAGAGAAAGCGTGAAAGACTTCCAGTGGCATCGTGGCATGAAAAATGGCCCTCCCACTCTCTGCATCACAGAGACTACATGTAGCCTCGCCTCGGGACCTATACACACCCGCTAAAATTAGTAGCCCTATGTAGGCACGCAGGTCAATCTCATCTATCGTTTTCAAGTTGTCTCCATATTTACGGAAACCCTCCAAATGTGTCATCTCCAGGATGATTTTTTCTATAGCTGGTCTGATGAACATGTAGAATGTTAAGGCGATGTCCTGGGTATGGGCAACTGCATGTCTTGTGGGCCCTGGGGTCATCCTTATGACATTTTGTGCTGCCATCCTGCCCTGGTTGTCATATGGTGACAAGAACCATGTTATTTTGCTGTTCTTTGACAAAAATGTCTCTCTTTCAGCTTGGGGGATTTCTTCTTCATCTGAAGATGATGCATCTTGCTCTGGGTTGTATTCTTCCCCATCTTCTTCTTCATCTGAAGATGATGCATCTTGCTCTGGGTTGTATTCTTCCCCATCTTCTTCTTCATCTGAAGATGATGCATCATGCTCTGGGTTGTATTCTTCTTCTTCTTCTTCATCTGAAGATGATGCATCGTGCTCTGGGTTGTATTCTTCCCCATCTTCTTCTTCAGATACCTCATCCTCTTCTAAATCATTGTTCTCTTGTTCCTCCTGGACATCTGAATAAATCTGATCCATGACCTGTTGGGCACTGAAATGTGCACTCATGGCAAAGAGAGAACTTGGGGGACTGTCATGTGTAGCACCTTTATAGCCTCTGACTAATACATTATTAGTAAACAATGCTTTCAAGAAATGCTTACTTTGTCTGAAATAGTTTTTATTTTGTCTGTGAACTTGAGTCATGTGTGGGGTCGTGGAGGGGAGTTTTAGTTTTGTCTGATCAGTAGCACACATAATCTCAATTTATCATTGTGTGTGTGTGTGTGTGTGTGTGTGTGTGTGTGTGTGTGTGTGTGTGTGTGTGTGTGTGTGTGTGTGTGTGTGTGTGTGTGTGTGTGTGTGTGTGTGTGTGTGTGTGTGTGTGTGTGTGTGTGTGTGTGTGTGTGTGTGTGTGTGTGTGTGGTCTGTGTGTGTGTGTGTGTGGTATGTGTGTGTGTGTGTGTGTGCGTGTGTGCGTGCGTGCGTGTCTTTGGTTTTTGTGGTGTGTAAATGATTTTATATCTGCCGGGTCAAAAATGACCCTAAGACAATCTTTGTACCCTGGTGGTGTACAGCTTTCATGGAAGTACGAACAAAGGCTTTTTCTAATGTTGGGGTCACTCTAGGAAAAGTCATCAAATTTCAAGTTGACAAAATATCATTTAGGGGTTTTTCTCTGCTGTTTAACACAGTGACGGGTCATGTTTGACCCTTAAGACAACACAAGGGTTAAACTAGTCCATCACACTACTACTGTACATAACATGAGCTTACTGAAAACACACATATGTTGCAGTGTGAAGTAATATTTGATGCAATTATTATGTTTACTACATATGTGCATCAGAGGAGGCTGGTGACAGGCTCATTGTAATGGCTGGAATGGAATTGATGGATTGGAGTCAAATGTAGTCGGTGTTTGATACCGTTCCATTGATTCCATTCCAGCCATTACAATGATGCCGTCCTCCTATACCTTGTCCCACCAGTCTCTTATGATTTAGGTACTGTATATATATTGCAGTGAAAAAGTCATTATGATCATCGATGTTAAGAAACAAGAGAAGAGGGTTGTTTTAGTGAGGAATGGAGCTGTTCTGACCGGTGCTGGGGAAGATAAGTGATGAGTTATAGCTTTCACAGGTACACAGGCTTCACAGCTCTCCTCTCGCCTCTCTTATAGGTGACAGCTGGTTGCTGGAGATTCATTCTGATCATGAGGTCTTTTAATTCCACAATGTGTGTGTATGTGTGTGTGTGTGTGTGTGTGTGTGTATGTGTGTGTGTGTGTGTGTGTGTGTGTGTGTGTGTGTGTGTGTGTGTGTGTGTGTGTGTGTGTGTGTGTGTGTGTGTGTGTGTGTGTGTGTGTGTGTGTACTGTACTGTATGTTTGTGTACTGTATGTGTGACATGCTTGCAGGAATGACATCTGCTCTTTGCTCAGAGTCCAGTGAGGAGTGGCTAGCCTCATTAGCATAGCCCGGCACCTTGGCTGCAGACTGATTGACTGGGTGACCAGAGAGAGAGTGCAAGTAGGCCTAGCCTCCCACCTTGTGCGCAAAATATTTGAGTGGTCCCTTCTTGACGGTGGAGACAAATGTTTTGAGTTTTTTCATGCAATTCTACACATCATTCCATTGGTCAGGGAGAAAACGTTGCCATTTAAAGCAAGTTTTCTGCAATTCTACACATGTACGCATGGGACAAAGAGAACCTTGTGAAATTGTATAACACATTTCATGCAATTCTACTCTTGCCATGGGCCGGAGATAAAATATTACAATTATTTACAGCTAATTTCGTGCAATTCAAAAAAGAAATCCATGATTTATGCCATGTTAATATCATATCTGAGTAAGTGACTATAAATCAATGGAGGCCCCCTGTAGGTGAAGGCCCTTGGGTTTGTGCCCTTCATTCCTGGTTGGCAATTTGGCCAGAATTAATACAAGTTTAGATAGCTGGGCTGGACTAAATTACCAATAAACATTTTTTTCTGACATGGGCTAAGTGAGTGAATGTCAATGACTGACACAACAACAAAACTGCTGATGCACAACTACATGTATAAATAGCACCTTGTGTATTCTAGTATTCTAAGTTTCAATACTAAGTTGAGGCCCCGACTGAGTTCTTAAATAAAGTAAATACAAAAATAAATAAAACATTTGGTTGACTGCCCCCTAGTGGACACATATGTTGAGAAGAGAGAAGAGAAAAGAAAGAGAGAAGAAGAGAGAAGAAAGAGAGAAGAAGAGAGAAGAAAGTGAGAAGAAAGAGAGAAGAGAGAAGAAAGAGAGAAGAGAGAAGAAAGAGAGAAGAAGATAAGAGAGAGAAGAGAGAAGAAAGAGAGAAGAGAGAAGAAAGAGAGATGAAAGAGAGAAGAGAGAAGAAAGAGAGAAGAGAGAAGAAAGAGAGATGAAAGAGAGAAGAGAGAAGAAAGAGAGAAGAGAGAAGAAGAGAGAAGAAAGAGAGAAAAAGACAGAAGAAAGAGAGAAGAGAGAAGAAAGAGAGAAGAGAGAAGAACGAGAGAAGAAGAGATGAGAGAGAAGAGAGAAGAAAGAGAGAAGAAGAGATGAGAGAGAAGAGAGAAGAAAGAGAGAAGAGAAGAAAGAGAGATGAGAGAGAAGAGAGAAGAAAGAGAGATGAAAGAGAGAGAGAAGAGAGAAGAAAGAGAGAAGTAGAGAGATGAAAGAGAGAAGAGAGAGAAGAGAGAAGAAAGAGAGAAGTAGAGAGATGAAAGAGAGAAGAAAGAGAGAAGAAAGAGAGAAGAAGAGAGAAGAAAGAGAGATGAAAGAGAGAAGAAAGAGAGAAGAAGAGAGAAGAAAGCGAGATGAAAGAGAGAAGAAAGAGAAGAAAGAGAAGAAGAGAGAAAACAAAAGAGAGGGTGAGATTCAATCAGTTCAGAGTTAACCTACAATAACTGACAAACCTACAATAACTGACACCTGCATAGCCAATCATTGTTTTTAATTACGCGATATGTCAGAGGGGTAACTACATTTGAGCTGTCAAATCGGTGAGAGGCTGCTGGGGTGGTCATTGTCCCGAAGCCACACCAGTCCCACTCATGTTAGACGTTCAGAACGAGAAAGTGGAGGCTATGTAGTTCAGAACGAGAAAGTGGAGGCTATGTAGAAATAATGACGCTCAAATTGAACATCATGAAACAAATGAAGGAGTATTTCTATAAGCCTAATCAAGGTGTAAGTTTGAACATTTCTAATAATGCTACTCTGTGCAGCCAATGGCATTGTATGCAATAGAGGGGCATGTAGACTGTCAGCACTGCAGTCCATGGGGTTCAATCATCTTGTTCATCTGAGGTTTCTATTGATATTTCTTGGAAACTATTCTGCTCTAAATTCTCAGTACTTCAAATTTACTGAAAAATGCAAAGGTGGAAAAACAACAGGAAGTTGTTCATATTACAACAATTTCATGCACTGACTTCTTGATTGGCAGATGGATTTCTTTCTCTGTAAAACACACAATTTGAGTGGATTAAACCTTGGAGAACTGGAAGCAACATTGGTAACAATGTCTCATAATGGTTATATCACCTCTTTGCTGAACTAAGTGAGGGGAAAACTTGACAGCTCCATGAAATATTAATCCCCATCAAAAATGGATAAGTAGGATATGAAGTGAGATGACTGCATCGGCTGCATCACTGTGGTTAAAGTAATACATCACACTACTACTTGAATTTTTTAAATATTGAATTGAATTTAACTAGGCAAGTCAGTTAAGAACAAATTCTTATTTACAGTGACGGCCTACCAAAAAGCAAAAGGCCTCCTGCTGGGACGGGGCTGGGATTAATATTAAATAACAATATAGGACAAAACACACATCGAAACAAGAGAGACAAGACAACACTACATAAAGAGATACCAAAGACAACAACATAGCAAGGCAGCAACACATGACAACACAGCATGGTAGCAACACAACTTGACAACAACAAGGGAGCAACACAACATGGCTGCTGCACAACATGGTAGCAGCACAAAACAGGGTACAAAATGATTGGGCACAGACAACAGCACAAAGGGCAAGAATGTAGAGACAACAATACATCACGCAAAGCAGGCACAACGGTCAGTAAGCGTGTCCATGATTGAGTCTTTGAATGAAGAGATTGAGATAAAACTGTCCAGTTTGAGTGTTTGTTGCAGCTCGTTCCAGTCGCTAGTTGCAGCGAACTGAAAAGACGAACGACCCAGGAATGTGTGTGCTTTGGGATCTTTTACCGAATGTGACTGACAGAATGAGTGTTGTATGTGGAGGATGAGGGCTGCAGTAGATATCTCAGATATGGGGGAGTGAGGCCTAAGAGGGTTTTATAAATAAGCATTAACCATTGGGTCTTGCAACGGGTATTCAGAGATGACCAGTTTACAGAAGAGTATAGAGTGCAGTGGTGTGTCCTTATAAGGAGCAAATCTGATGGCCGAATGGTAAAGAACATCTAGTCATGTTAGAGCACCCTTACCTGCCGATGTATAAATTACACCTCTGTAATCTTGCATGGGTAGGATGGTCATCTGAATCAGGGTTAGTTTGGCAGCTGGCGTGAAAGAGGAGCGATTACAATAGAGGAAACCAAATTTAGATTTATCTTTAGCCTGCAGCTTTGATATATGCTGATATGTACTGTCTAGCCATACTCCCAAGTACTTGTATGAGGTGACTACCTCAAGCTCTAAATCCAGTAGTAATCCTACTGCCTGAGCTATGTTGTTGATGTAAATTGAGAAGAGCTTGGGGCCTAGGATCGTGCCTTGGGGTACACCCTTGGTGACAGGCAGTGGCTGCGACAGCAGATGTTCTGACTTTATACACTTCGCACTTTGAGAGAGGTAGATAGCAAACCAGGCCAAAGACCCCTCAGAGACACCAATACTCCTTAGCCGGCCCACAAGAATGGAATGGTCTATCGTATCAAAGGCTTTGGCCACGTCAATAAAAATAGCAGCACAACATTTGCTTGGAATCAAGGGCAATGGTAACTTCATTGAGGACCTTTAAAGTTGCAGTGACACATCCATAACCTGAGCGGAAACCAGATTGCATACTAGCGAGAATACTATAGACATCAAGAAAGCAAGTCAGTTGATTATTGACAAGTTTTTCCAACACTTTTGATAAACAGGGCAAAATAGAAATAGGCCTATAACAGTTAGGATCAGCTTGATCTCCCCCTTTAAATAAAGGATGAACCGTGGCTGCCTTCCAAGCAATGGGAACCTCCCCAGAGAGGAGAGACAGGTAAAAAAAAATCAGAGATAGGCTTGGCGATTATAGGGGCAGCAACCTTAACAACTGACCCAGATGGTTTTTTGAGGTCAAGTTTAAGGAGGTCCTTCAGCACCTCGGACTCAATGACTGCCTGCAGGGAAAAACTTTGTAGCGGGGCAGGGGAAAAAGAGGGAGGAGTTTTGGGGCTAGTCACATTAGAAGGGATGGGAGATGAGGAAATGTTGGACGGTCAAGGAGGCATGGCTGAGTCAAATAGGAATTCTGACTTAATGAAGTGGTGATTAATAAGCTAGGCCATGTGCTTCTTGTCAATAACAACCACGTCATCAACTTTAAGGGACATGGGCAGCTGTGAGGAGGAGGGTTTATTCTCCAGGTCTTTAACTGTTTTCCAGAACTTCTTGGGGTTAGACCCACAGAGAGAGAACTGCTCCTTTAAAGTAACTCACTTTGGCCTCCTATATAGCCTTAGTGCACTTATTTCTCATTTTCCTGAATGAGAGCCAGTCAGCCTGAGTATGCATGTGCAGAGCCTTTCACCAAATGCAATTCTTGAAGTGGAGAAACTCTGCAAGATCACGGTAGAACCAGGGGCTGAACCTGTTTTTAATTCTCATTTTCTTTATGGGGGTGTGTTTGTTAACAATATCACTGAAAATATATATTTTTAAATAAGGTCCAAGTGTCTTCGATAGAGGGGATTAAGCTGATTCAATACCAATGTACTGAGGCCAGGTCATGAAGGAAGGCTTGTTCATTAACTTCTTGGTGACATGGGGCAGTATTTTCACGTCCGGATGAAATGCATGTCCATATTCAACTGCCTGCTACTCATCCCCAGAAGATAAGATTATCAAATGATTAGTAGATTTGGAAAACTGTTTCTAAAACTGTTTGAATCATGTCTGTGAGTATAACATAACTTATTTAGCAGGTGAATCCAGATTGGGAATCCAGATTTCTAAGGGACCTTCTTCCAGTTCCTATCGCTTCCACTGGATGTCAACAGTCTTTAGAAATTGGTTGAGGTTTTTCCTTTGTGTAATGAAGAAGTACAGTCATCTTGAACGAGGGTAACTTGAAGTGTACTGTTAGATAGAGGCGCGTGACCAGAAAGCTAGCTACAGTTTGTTTTCCTCCTGTATTGAACACAGATCATCCCGTCTTCAATTTTATCGATTATTTACGTTAAAACATATGTAAAGTTGTATTATAAAAGTATCTTGAAATGTTTTGGCAAAGTTTACAGGTAACTTTTGATATATCTTGTAGTCACATTGCGCAAGTTGGAACCGGTATTTTTCTGGATCAAACGCACCAAATAAATGTACATTTTGGATAAAAATTTACGGAATTAATCGAACAAAAGGACCATTTGTGATGTTTATGGGACATATTGGAGTGCCAACAAAAGAAGCTCGTCAAAGGTAAGGCATGATTTATATTTTTATTTCTGCGTTTTGTGTCGCGCCTGCAGGGTTGAAATATGCTTCTCTCTCTTTGTTTGCGGAGGTGCTATCCTCAGATAATAGCATTGTTTGCTTTCACCGAAAAACCTTTTTGAAATCTGACATGTTGGCTGGATTCACAACAAGTGTTTAATTTGCTATCTTGCATGTGTGATTTCATGAAAGTTAGATTTTTATAGTAATTTATTTGAAATTGGGGCTCTGCATTTTCACTGGCTTTTGGCCATGTGGGACGCTAGTTTTTTAGCAAGCGTCTATGACAAATCAGGACATTTAGTTTCACTGAGCAGCCATTAAGAACACAGGCTATAAAATAGTGATCACTAAGGTCATTACAGAAAACACAAGACTGATACCTATCAGGACAATTTGTGAGGAAGCTGGAGACCCATATCTCCCTCACTAACTTTAAGCACCAGCTGTCAGAGCAGCTCACAGATCACTGAACCTGTACATAGCCCATCTGTATATAGCCCATCCAACTACCTCATCCCCATATGGTTATATATATTTTTTCTCCTTTGCACCCCAGTATCTCTACTTGCACATTCATCTTCTGCACATCTATCACTCCAGTGTTTAATTGCTCAATTGTAATTATTTTGCCACTATGCCCTATTTATTGCCTTACCTCCCTTATCTTACCTCATTTGCACACACTGTATATAGACTTTTTTTTCTCTATTGTGTTATTGACCTTATGTTTGTTAATTCCATATGTAACTCGGTGTTGTTGTTTGTGTCGCACTGCTTTTCTTTATCTTGGCCAGGTCGCAGTTGTAAATGAGAACTTGTTCTCAACTAGCCTACCTGGTTAAATAAAAAATAAATAAATAAAAGGACAACATCGAGGAGAGCAGCCTTTTCTAGGTGTTTGGAGTCATACCTTGTGGGATTGGTAATAATCTGAGAAAGATTTAGAGAGTCCCATTGCTTTAGTCCTTCGTCAGGTGGTTTAAGCATGTCCCAGTTTAGGTCAGCTAGCAGGACAAATTCAGACTTAGTGTAAGGGGTCAGGAGAGAGCTTAGGGCAGGAAGGGTACAGGCCGGTGCTGATGGAGGACGATAACACCCAGCCACAGTCAACGAAGAGCTATTTGAAAGTTTAATGCTTAAAACGAGAAAATCTAATTGTTTGGGGACTGACTTGATGGAGACAACCGAGCACTGAATGTGATCCTTGGTAAAGATTGCCCCAGCTTTGGAAGATCTGTCTTACCAACAAATGTTATAACCAGAAAGGTTAACATCAGTATTCGAAACACCCAGGCTTTTACGAGAGCAGAAATCAGTGAAACAGATATTAGAGCTCAAGTCAGAATTGGGGCTAGCAACAGTAGATGGGCCAGCGTGTACATGCACATTTCCAGATATCATCAACAGTAATACAATCAGTGCACGGCAGAGGACAGGGAGATCTCTGCAGTGTTGATTTTTTGACATTTGAATGTGCATTAGATGGCAACAAGATCACATTATACAGCAATTTCATCTGGTAACATGAATACAAAGCCGGCGCGAGGTGGTTAGAATAGGATGGGAGGCCAAGAGTCTGTGTAACCAATAGAGAGTCAGAGGCCCGAGTGTGGGAACAAACATACTCTGTCCCATGGTTGGGTAAACAAGAAAGTTAATTGTCAACAAATCATGCAGGAGTCATGAGGCAAATAGAAAAATGGCAAAATGCACAAGAAAAAATATATAACGACTTGGGGCTAGCCATTTTAAGTTCAGAGTCTCTTCCCCCAACAGTGCCTGTGTGCTGGAGGCGAGCGAAAGCTCGAGAGAGAGAGAGAGAGAGAGAGAGACAGAGACAGAGACAGAGAGAGAGAGAGAGAGAGAGAGGGAGGGGGGGGTGATGGGGTACCTGTGGCAGACGGTGAACAGATCGCCAGGTGGAATCCAAGCAGCAGTGCAGCAGGCAAAGGGAGTAGGTGTCACACCCACTTGGGAGAAGCATTCATTTCTGGAGGCAGATTTCTTGTAGAAAATGTTATTTATTTTACCTTTATTTAACTAGGCAAGTCAGTTAAGAACAAATTCTTATTTTCAATGACAGCCTAGGAACAGTGGGTTAACTGCCTGTTCAGGGGCAGAACGACAGATTTGTACCTTGTCAGCTCGGGGATTTGATCTTGCAACCTTTTAGTTACTAGTCCAACGCTCTAAGCACTAGGTTATGCTGCCGCTCCAAATGCCAGTGGATGGTCTCTGAACAGCGGGAGGGCCTCTGGATTTGGGTGGGGTAGCCTGCCATTTGATGGGCTCAAAGGCTTCAACACCTCTCACTTCACACCTCAGTGCTAATTGAAGTTGTATCTGGTGTGTCTGGTCTGTCTCAGTTCCAGGTTGGATGGTGTGTTTGCTAGTATTAATCCTTCCAGGTAATTTTGTTATTAGGTTTTAAATCTTTAATTTAAAATTTTTACATTTTTAACCCCTTTTTTCTGCCCCAATTTCGCCCCAATCTCATCGCTGCAACTCCCGTACGGACTCGGGAGAGGCGAAGGTCGAGAGCCATGCGTCCTCCGAAACACAACCCAATCAAGCCGCACTGCTTCTTGACACAACGCACATCCAACCCGGAAGCCAGCCGCACCAATGTGTCGGAGGAAACACCGCGACCTGGTCAGCGTGCACTGCGCCCGGCCCGCCACAGGAGTCGCTAGTGCGCGATGAGACAAGGACATCCCTGTCGGCCAAACCCTCCCTAACCCGGACGACGCTGGGCCAATTGTGAGTCGCCCCATGGGCCTCCCGGTCGTGGCCGGCTGCGACAGAGCCTGGGCTTGAACTCAGAATCTCTAGTGACCACTGCGCCACCCGGGAGGCCCCATTATTAGGTTGTTGGTTTGGAGTTTTGATCTGGAGTGAAGGTTATGCTGTGGAGGGTAACATCTGTATATGTCCAGGCCGAAAAATCCATGTTTATCTAACTCCAAATCAATCTTTTTGTAAAAAAAACATGTTGAAAAATGTGAGAGCTCACATGCAGCTGTATCTCCCTCTCTAACATGAGCTTACTGAAAACCCACATGTTGCAGTATGAAATAATATTTGATGTAATTATTATGTTTACTGCATATGTACGTCAGAGGAGGCTGGTGGGAGGAGCTATAGGAGGACAGGCTCATTGTAATGGCTGCAATGGAATTAAGGGAACAGAGTCAAACATGATTTCCATATGTTTGCTGTTTTTGATACCATCCCACTAATTCCATTCCAGCCATTACAATGAGCCAGTACTCCTATACCTTGTCCCACCAGTCTCTTATGATTTAGGTACTGTATATATATTGCAGTGAAAAAGTCATTATGATCATTGATGTTAAGAAACAAGAGAAGAGGGTTGTTTTAGTGAGGAATGGAGATGTTCTGACCAGTGCTGGGGAAGATAAGTGATGAGTTATAGCTTTCACAGGTACACAGGCTTCACAGCTCTCCTCTCGCCTCTCTCATAGGTGACAGCTGGTTGCTGGAGATTCATTCTGATCATGAGGTCTTTTAATTCCACAATGTGTGTGTGCGCGTGTGTGCGTGTGTGTGTCTGATATGCCTGCAGGAATGACATCTGCTCTTTGCTCAGAGCCCAGTGAGGAGTGGCTAGCCTCATTAGCTTGGCACAGCCCCTCGGCTGCAGACTGACTGGCCACAGATAGTGCAAGCGAGCAAGGGAAGAGAGAGCGAGAGAAAACGAGACTCATTCTCTCGTTCCTCACAACACGTTCCATGGCTGAACAAGGCAACTCGTCCCCCTTAATGAATTGGACTGTCCTCTGCTAATAAATGGGGTATGGAGCGGAGGAGAGGAAATGAAGGAAGTGGGGAGGAGAAGTGGGTAGGTGTCGAAAGACATGAAGGATGAAGTAGCTCATATTAGGGGCTATATTACAGGACCCTATTACCTCTCCTGTCTCCACTGGCCACAGCACTAATGAGAGACTCAGGTGCAGTGTGTGCACGTGTGTGTGTGTGTGTGTGAGTGTGTGCGTGCGTGCGTGCGTGCGTGGGTGTGCGCAATTGGTGCATGTGCTTTACTGTAACTCACATGCCTGCAGATTAGAGTTCACTAAAATGATAGGTGGAGACTGGAGAGCCTTTCAGCTGTTGGAGATGGAGTCCTCCACTGTTCCTTTCCCCCCCAAATGACCCCATAATTCCTCTATAACACCCCTCTAATGCCTCTATAATGCCAGGCTTGAGGATATGCTGTATGGTGACAGACCAGCATGAGAAGACACGTTGAACCCCGGCGTGTGTTTGTGTACGTCTGAATTAAAAGCCACCTGGTGTGACCATCTTGTACTGTTGGCAAACAGCCCTAATGCCCAAGAGTGCATGTCATGGCAGTGAGACTGTAAGTGTGTGATGTAGTGCTCTTGTAAAAGTTTGGTCATGGTGTATGATGAATGAGAGGCGATGAATAATTGGACCTGTTTCTAATGAGCCAATGACAGGGGGACATAACAGTAGTAGAGGTTAGCTAGCCAAGCCAGCAGACACTTGTAAACACTCCTGCAAATGCAGATTAGTCCACTGCATGGCATGCTGACATCTGGGCAATCAAGTTGTCACAATGCAACGAGCTGATATGATCACGCATTAATTTGTATTTATCCTTTATTCAAAAAGGTGATCTTATTGAGATTCAAATCTATTTTACAAGGGAAGTCTGTCCTACTTCTTCAGAAATCAAATGTTAGGTGAAATCCTTACGTTTCCTAGTAATCCTAGCTATGGTTTTATGTATTTTCCCCCTATAATTCCTGACATGCTCAGTTGGTGACTGTTACAGGCTTTGGTTATTCCATTTATATTTCGTCGTTAGCGCATTACTACATGGGGCGCACCAATTGGTGTCACCTCATTAGTCAGTATGTGTTACACCTGTACTAGCTTTGTCCATCTCATTAGTCAGAAGGTGTTTCACCTGTGCTGGCCCAGGTGATATTTAAGAGCGGCTGGCCCAGTCCTCCAGTTGTCTTGAGAGATGTGGAGGGTCATCACCTTAAGTTGGTGCTCCATATTTAATTTCTAGAAAAACAATAATTTATCCGATCTTCCCTGTTTTTGTTAGCCTGTTCTTGGGCAAATTTAGTGGGTGCTCATGGTGGGTGTCTTCTCGGTCCCAGTTCTTGTTGCCAGTCAACTTTCAGTGGACACCCTCATGAGTGTCTTTCAGAACCACTCCTAAAACCCCACCTGTTTTGTTTAAGTTGTCAGTGACTCTTTGTTAGTTCCTCCTGTTGAAGTGACAATTTTTGGTTTTCTTGCTGGGGAGAGTAACAGTGATACCCAAACAGAGGCTATTGATCATCTACAAGACCTCTTGTTTGAGGGAGGGACGAGAGGGGAGGGAGAGGTCAAGTGGATGTGGGCCTCATTAGTCCAGTCATGTTCTGTGTCATCGTCTCACGATTCAAGTCAACCTCCTGCTCTGTCTGTCCTCGCTGAGGGTAACTGTGCCGCAGACAAGGTTTGGTTTTCTCCTAGCAGAACGTCTGCCTCGTATACTCCCTTCACTTGAAAGAAAGCGGCAATATTACTATTTGTCCCTCGAGACGCTGCAGCAACATATCCAGTATCCACTTCCTCAAAATAGACCGACTTAATCTGACATAAATCAAGAAATCTGTAGTTCATTTTGACGTTTTTGCCAAGTAGGTCTTATTCGAGCAATTTTAGATCTAGGATGTTTGGTGCAGTATTTCGTAACGTTGGGGCTGTAAGGTTCTAGTTGACATTTTGGTGAAAATGAGTTCTTCACGTAGAGCAACTCTACGTGAAGAAATACTGTATGTTGCCCAATTTAAAAAAAAGTTAATTTACGATCTGAAAGTTCTCTCTGTGCAAACACCATTAACGTGTTGCTATAAGGTTCTATCTGCAATCCAATCCCACGTTGTCAATCAAAAATAACTATGTCAAGTGATATCCTTATTGAGCCATGAAAGAGGAAGACGTCACAAAACAGTACTGAGATCTGAGACTTGAAAAATACTCATCTCAAAATGATACATCTTGCAGATAGAACCTTATTGTCCCAAATCCTTAAATTACTTTGATTTATTTGTTTATTTGACCACTTTTTCAGAAGAATGGCCATAACTTAAGCTCTATATTGTAGAAACACACCAATACAGGAAAAGTGTTTAAAGAGACATTTCTACATTTTTCAACTTCATATTCATCATCTCTAGCATATGTTTTGAACAAAAAAATAATTAGTAGGCAATGCCCTCTCATAATTTTTTTAAATCACGTGATGCACACCGAGGATGTCATTGGAAACGCTTATCTCCCTCTATCTTTTTTTAGTACAAAACATAGAAACATGCCATTTTCACATATGTTGATTTTGGGATGGCGCTGGAAATGATGAATATGAAGTTGACAAATGGAGAAATTGTCTTTAAATGCCCTTCGGACAGGCATTGCTGTTTTTGTCCTGTTCTATAGCAATACGAAACCCTCCATGGAAAGAGTATTTTACAAAAATATTTTTTTTAATCGATTAATAACAAGTAGTTTCCTGACTTTGTTTGTCAGAGACCAGAAGAAAATGCATCAGTTTGCTCATCTAGTGCTAAGCATTAGCAATGTTGCTAGTTATCCATAGGATAATAGTGTATTTGCCATTTTATGGAACTATCGCTTGAACAAATGTGTGATGAACATGAATGAATATATTTGAGGATGTGATTAGAAAGAAGGAAGGGTATTCTCTTTATTTAATAATGACATGTATGTACTTATCTATTGAAATCATTGTAACATTCTGTGCCAGATAGAATCTCATGGCTGAACGCAGATTGACATTTCAGAACCATAAGATTCTATCTGCAATTGCACCCCCCTAAAAATCACTACAATCACTACAAAGCAATCACTACAAAACAGTTCTGAGATCTGAGATGGGAAACCTTGATGCTAAATGTCTCAGAAGTATATGCTTTGAGCAGATTAAAGCGTATAGTCTCAACGTCTCGATTTCTCAGGTGGACAAAGGTGCATGAAAACGAGTCATCTCTCCTTGAATGAAAACAAACACTAGGAGTAGTACTGTTGACCAATCACTGACGACGGTAAACCTGCCGAAGATCAAACCGAACAAAAACGTCATAACATTTCATCATAAAAACTTTTTCAGCTGGGAAGCACACGGTAAGCTTTAGCCTCCCAATTAGCATTAGCGCCGCATTACGTTCCACAGACAAGCATGGATGCAAATCATATTGCCTAACTGGAGTGTTCCACCAGGCAGGCCAGACATTTCCCCATCCAATGGGAGTGGACCCTCTGCCGGGGCTAATTACATCAAGGCTTCTGTGTGCCCTGCGTGTAAGGCTCCTCGTTTAGAGCAGAAAACAGGATTCTGCTGTCTTGTGCTATGAGTTCTGAGTAGACATTGCCTCTCATATCCTAACCTTGAAGATGCAATATGTAACCTTTTGGGCAACCTGACCAAATTCACATAGAAAATGGATCTATCTATTCTAGATCTGACGTTCTCATTGAAAGCAAGTCTAAGACGCGTTAAATCTGTTCTATGTGCGCTATTTCTCTGCTTCCCATTCTTAAGTTTAGTTTTTGCTTCTTTTAGTTTCCGTTTTGTACACAAGCTTCAAACAGCCGCACTACAGACTGCTATATCAGTCAGCTAATACAGGACTAATAAAGACCCAGTGCACTACTTTTGTGAAGACAAAACCCAGCATTTAACCCCACAGCTATGCACTATACTTGCTTGTTTTGTCACAAACTGAAATTAGGCAAACAAATAGAATTTTAGCAACCAGGAAATGGCGGATGGATTTCTGCATAGTGTACCTTTACCCATTGGGGTCTAAAATTGTAAACTGACCGTGGATCAGTGTCTCTATCACATGGGCTATTCCAGGAAATATCCTCAGCTCCAGATGTCCATTGGAGATATTGATTCATTACATAGAATGGGCCCTGGCTGTAGGCTGGTGAGGCTAGTGCTATATAAGCCTGTACTGGAGCCTTGACTCTGCAGGCAATTAAAGCCCAATCCTGGTCGTGTGTGTGTGTGTGTGGCTCCGGGTGATTCATCTGTGTCCAGAGGCCAATAGGATAAGAGGATAGGAGGAGGACATGGCCTGGCTTTCTTCTGCTCAGATCATTAACTCCTCAGGGCCAGCAGGGTTATAGGTTACTGTACTCCAGCCCTGCCTAGCTACATATCAGCCATACAACATTACAACGCCTGTCTGCATCATTGATCTGCATTGAACTGGGCGTCTTATTCACTGGTATAGTATTACATTCAATGTACTGGTATGATACTTTGTACAATGTGGGATGCACTTCAACTTGACAAAAATGTTTAGTGGAAATGATGCATTGGATCTGCTGTGAACAGAATAGAGAGAAGTGTGTGGAGGACGTCAGTGCGAAAAGAAAGGGGAAGACACGTTTTAAAAGTATATCTTAATATAAACATTTTATTCAGTGCATTTTGTGCAGACAACAAATAATAAACAACTTGGAAGGTAGCAGGCTGAACTGGTTGTTTTTCAGTTGTATCCTGGTAGTTCGGAACACATGATCCAACACGGGGTTAATACACATAGCCTACATCATGCACTATAGCTCTGTAGTCCAGAGTTCCCCGCTGTCTCCCATGCAACAGAGGTTCACCTAAAAAAAACGAAGGAAACGAAAGAAGAAGAAAAAACACGCTTCCCAGTAGCATGTTCCATATGAACAAGGTATGTAGCCGAAGGGAAACTTAGAGTAATTAGCCCACAAAAAGGGTCGTCTTTGAACACAACCGTGTTTTTGTGCAGGAAAGGGACGTTTTTTTGTTTGTTTTTTTACTTTTACAAACATGACATATCCTATAAAATGTTTAAGCCACCTAAAATTCCACAGTATTTTTTAAATGTACTTAGAAAATTGTCACTACGATAAGTTACTCAAACACGAAACAAGTCCTGGGTGGAGGCCATCACCATATCCTTATATGGTGAACTGAATCAGCCAATAAGAGCCAACAAAAGGGGAGGGGGCAAGGCATGACACAAGCACTGGACTGGAGAACAGAACATGGGGACTGAAGACAGAATACAATGTAACACAACAGAAACAAAAGGACATTATACAGTCGATTCATACCGCAACTCAACCCTAGAGCTCACCAACAATATATAGTCTCTTTCCCTTCAGCAAAAAAACACTTTCTAGAACATTGACACGCCTTCCTAATTCTTTTCTTCCTCATTCTCTTTGTTCACTTTTCTTTCTCTCATCAAAAATGTACAATTTTAAAAATAACTCAACACCTCCAGCTGCGCCTGTATACTGGCTTGGCTTGACTGCTTAAAGGGACAGTCTTTCAGCTCTGTCTTTGGTGTGCTGGAACCCCTGTAACTGTGGAGACGGCTACAAAGACACAAATACTGAGGGGGCGAGAGAACAAGAGGGAGAAAACAATCAAAAATAAAAAGCTCTCCGCTAATTTGGAAAATTAAAGTTGCAAGCTATGGTGTCGTCGCTCAGAGTGCCACACGCTTTTCCCTTTATTTTTGTTTTATGCTAGAGAGCTCAAATCTCTTCTGAGCGTGTGCAGGAGAGCTACTGTTATATCTGGCTGCGGGTTGCAGCTTCGCTAGGGCTGCACTCCCTCATGGGGAACGGCTTCGTATTCACAGAAGCATCATGGATGACACACAGAAACAGGGCACTTCTATACCCACTGCAGCCCCTCACCGGTTGCCCTGAACGCCTGCCTGCCTGCCTCTCTACCTACCTGCCTGCCGGGTAGGATATAACCGGGTAGGTGTCTATATGATCAGGACCTATAAGTAAAAGAAGTCGTTATCTGCAGGAAGTAAGAAACGTTAAAAGATTAGCTAACTGGTACACAATCATTACCACCAGAGAGTCGCCAACAGAAAATGGTGTTCTCAAATGGCGTTTCAAAATAGCCTAGCGTTTTGCAAACAAAGTCCATGGTGTAATTTGGTTGGCTGTTGAAAGATAAAGAAAGATAGTTTGAATGGAACCTAATTGAGTGTGGCGATTGATTGGTGGTGGTGTTTTAGTAGTCGTAAAGTTGTCCTGAACCGCCAACGGCTTTGGAGAGAGAAGTCTGCTTGGAAGTCACGCTCTTCTGGAGGTAAGGTGTCTTCTTCCACCGTCTGCCCCGGCCTGCCACGCCACCACCCGGCTACGTGGATTCGTTCTGGCTCACCGTCTTGCCTCCGTTGAGCACGGCCGAGGCGCTCCGGGACTTGGTGGGCGTGCCGCTGCCGGAGCGCGAGAACTCTGTCAGGTCGTGGAGGGAGGGTTCCCTGTACATGGCCACTGTGGGACAGACGGACAGGAGAATGGTAAGACACATGGCTGATAGTATAGA